>NC_042494.1:64423810-64502339 GCF_005508785.2 Acyrthosiphon pisum
GAAGTTGAAATTTGACAAAATTTATCAAATTTAAAATTGAATAATTATTTTGTAGTTAAAAAATTATAAAATGTTCAACTTTTATATCTAAGGATTGAAAATTTAAAACAAGATTCCACGTAAATATTTAACTCTATTACCAAAAATTCTAAGAAATACATTAGCACAGTTTATTTTTATAGTCATTTTAAGTTCAAATTTGGACGAAATTACATATTAAAAAACCTGGAATAACTATTTTAGTTATTTTGTTGTGATTGTATAATATTATTCGTGGGTACTTGAAACTTCTAAAGTATACTATTATATATCTATGATAGTACCACGGTTTGTTGTTGATGTATAACGCGTTACCTAATGGATATTGTGATATGATTAATTTGGAATTTATTATTGATACCTATTATAGGTAAATTTTTTTTAATACTATAGAGAAGTATACCTATAATAGGTATGTGTAATACCTAGACTGACAGACCGTCTCCGCTCATTATAGTTTTTCTTATACAGTGATATTATATCATTGAATTCAAATTTAATACTATCCATTATACAGTGACCCACTTGTAACCTACTGTACAGCAGAGCGACATCCACTTACCCACCTTTTTTAAGTTTATTTGACTTATAACACTTTGAAATTGAAATTGAAATTTGAAATTGAGTGAATAACAGTCATCATTCAAATTTATAAAAAAAAGCTTTTTCAAAATGTTTAATTTACCTATTTAGGAAGGATCACTTAACTATTTTACTTTTTAAATAATTTCATTTTTTTTATCATTAAATTGTACAATAATTTGATGCATATCCCTTTACTCCCTTCAGGAAAACTATCTATGATTTAATTTTTACAATTAATTTCTGGACATCAAATTATGGATAAAAATGTTAAATATTTTAATACTTAGTTGTTTGTATGTGAGTAATAGTAATTATATTAGTTAATACTGCAGGTTTTTGACAGAGTATTTTGACAAAAAGGTTTTATTTATTTTAATACACTAAATTGTTTTGTTATTATATGTGTAATATTGTTAATAATCATAAAAACACGTCGTGCATTAGGTTTAGTTAAAATTGGATTTTCGTCAAGTCTATTCTTTATGCTAATATACATATTAACTAAGATTCTTTGTTACATTCCAAAATTATTGGAAAATTATTAATATCTAATGTTTTGAAATTAAATAAATCAATAATTACTCAGGTATCATGACAAAACATATTATATTCAGTACTATATTGATGTTGTTATATTTATGTATAGTGTATACGGTACCTATACTATATTATATACTGACAATATTCATTTAAATTTATTTTCAAAGCGTTCTTTGGCACTGATTTTGCATAAGTATAAAATTCATAACTTCATAATAATTAGTAGAATACATATTTCTAGTTTATTAATTTATATATATAATCATATATTATATTTTAAATATTACACCTATAGGTAGTTTATCCAAATTTATAAAAAATTAAACAAAAAATTAATAAAAAAAATATTATAATAGTTTTTATAAAGAATTAAAATTGTTTAAACCATTATCGTGCCGAATTTCTGAACTCTGGTTTCAAGCTTAGGGATAAACATAATTTTATACATTGATATTGTAATAGGTACATTAAAAGTTATAATACAATTTTCAAAATGGGTAGATAATTTATGTCAGTAACACAAATTAGTTTATTTTACACAATTATCGACCACTCTCGTGCTTATAATAATAATCGGATATCAAACACAATGTTTTATGAAACTTTTGGCTGCTCCCCATTGCCAAGGTTTCATCCGTAGTGCCAAGCAATCTATTTTCGTAGTTTATCATTTTGTATCAAACGAAATAAAGCGGACGGAAAAATAATTTGAATTGTGTTAACAAAATAAAAGCCGCAAAAACGAGGTCGGTCGCTAAAATTTTACACATCTCTGCATGAAGTCTAAGGCCATAACCTTAAAATAATAATAAAAATATGTTAGCGAAAAATGTTCATGTTTTTATTTTCATTCTTATCTAATATCTATTTTCCAAGAATATTAACGAACCTTCATATGTGTGTTTACTTATTAATTTCATTATAATATTATTAATTCTACACCTCTAGAGTCTACAACAATTTGTTCAATCGTGATAAATCTCGTCTTGTATACAATTATTGTTGAAAACAAAACATAATTTGTTACTATGCTTCTCAGTTCTTATGAACGGATTACATTTAAACCTAGGTTAGATAATTAAAAGAAAAGGTGCGTCTTATTTTATACACTTATTTTAGTGTAAATGGAACAAATAAACTTCCGAACAAATTATTTAACTGAAAATTAAACGTATAATATCTATTGTTTAAGGCTCATAATTTGCTTTTCATACAATGTTGACAATTTTAACACACTATACTTTCTCAACCAGCTGTTTCAACGGTTTGTAATCTTGTTGATAATTTCAAAATATTATAAATGATATCCAGGAACATATTATAGTTATAAACTTATAAATTAGTAATAATTATAATATAATACAATAAAAACCAACGTATAAAGTTGGCCTCAATCGGACTCAATGAATTACATCAGACTGCCTTTAGTAGGTACGCAGAATATACATTTCAATCATATAATATTATAAATATTATTTATAATATTCATATCACATTAGGTACTACGCTTAAATATTGGATAATTATTTATTAAACTATTGAGTTCTACATAGGTATATTCGAGTATTTTGTTTATAATTAGATAGTATGATGTACATCATTAATTCAGTTGTGTAAAAATAAACTATTATCAAATATAGTTAAGTAAAGGTAGACAATTAAAGGACCTATCCGACTGTGAATATTTTGAGACCCCTAAAAACAAATAAAAAAACTATTATATTTTCATTTTTAAATATTGTTCAAAATGTGAGTAGAAATATACTACGTATATAGAATACTAACTGTATAACCTGACTACCCCTGGGAAAAAATGAACAAATATAGAATATGGCTTTTTATTGGTTTAAATTATGCGCAGAACCGGCATGTTCTCTCGTGGGATAGAGTATAAGATAGTAATGTTTTTATTCGAGGCCATAAACACGACGATTTTATGCATGCTTTTACCTCATCTAACCGAGTTAACGGGCAGTAAATGGCAACCACTCATATACAAAAAAAATACTAATCTACTGATTTCTACTATTGCTGTTATAAACTATAACGACAATGATAAAAAAATGGTCGATTTTCATTGTGAATCTCAAATGTTTTTGTAAGGACCTCTTTAAAATTCTAATTTTGGAAAATACTAATGCACCCGTACATGGAGGTACGAAAGTACCGTGGAAATTTAAATTCTCTTGCCATCATAGTTTAGACTGCGTTGATCAGTCAATCAAGATACATTCGATTTTATATAAAATATAGTCTATAGTTATGTTCTTTACTTAGGTAGTAAAAGTTGTTAAGAGGACTCTACCCATATGCATTTATTATCTCAGTCTAATACACGTGCTTTTAAATAGTGTGCTATTAGTTTTGATATTAGAGTGAACTGACCTATTACCTATCAAACTTTTAGGTAAGAACATTATCTATGTTTGAGTATTTTCTTCGATATTTTAATTTTCAAACGAGATATGAGCAGTTTTAATTTGTGATTTTTTACATACCATTATCTTGCTTTAAAATTAAAATATCGGAAAAATCCCTGACGATTAAGCATAGATAATGTTCTTACCTAAAAATTTGATAATAGGTAATTTCACTCTAATATAAAAAATAACAGCACACTATTCAAACTAGTGAACGAAAATTGTTTATGTCATACATTTCTAAGACGGAGATAACAAACGCACGGAAAGTGTCCTCTTAATATCTTGACAGATAATAACAATTCCTCATTTTCCATGAACTTTTTGCGTGGAACTTCTATTATTTTAAGAATAACTTAAGTATAAAGAAACTGGAGAGCCTGCTACTGCTGCATATGTTATTTATATAATAATTAAAACAACCCATTGTATAGTTACGAAAAACGATTCTGAGCGAAAGAGACGGACAATTTGAATTTCAATTATATATAAAATAAAATGGTACACATAACTTTTCGACATTTTTAAATTCTTGTAAGAACAACTGATGGACATTGATCACTTGTTCAAGTCTTAGCATTCAAATTGAAAATGTCGTGAATTCTAAAAATTAATTAATTTAGATGTTGAAATAGATTCTCAGAGAAGGAGACAGGTTTATTTGTCTAAGGATAATTGATATCATGATATATTTATATACATATAGTTAAAGATTTCTCAATACAGAGGGTTTCACCTAATTTTTACCTATTGAAATTTATAAAACCGAAGTACTTACAATAGAATGGTATGGACCCGTTTCACAGGCCCCAGGGTATAAATAGTTAAAAGTTAAATATTAGTCCAAATATTTTTATCATATCATTGTGTACTTATAAGTTATAGGTAAGTAATAGTAAATAGTTCGAAGTCCCAACGATTTATATTTTTTGAACTACAAAACAATAATTAACCAGTAACAGCGTTCACACAAATCTGGTGATGACTGGACAGGATATTAAAGGTTATGAGGATTAAAAGGCATACTAAGGCTCAAGTGACAGACTATAAAAAAACATGTAAAACAAGAAAATAACATGATGCGTGGACGTGTTAGGACTAAAGTGTAAAAAGAAAATTACGTGACAGGTTATCTAATATAAAATTAATATATCACGATACCTCTCAGATACAGATAATAAACTAGATTGCTAACTAGTGATATCAGCCGTCGTGTTACGAAAAATGTCATGTTGGTTGTGGGCTATGGATAGTGTTATCACCTGAAAAACCGAATTCATCATTGTATTATACGAGGTATTATATCTATATCTGTGTATTATTAACACGACAAAAATTGATAAAATACCATAGCCCACAAGCCACAAGCTATATATTGAAAAAGTGGCGTCATCCGTCCCGCTTGCATCAGTGTATAGTAGTTAGAAATCTAGTTATCTACTTGCTGATCCCTTGCACTTCGTTACCCGTTAAATGTATCAACTCTATATGACTCAAACTTTATTTATTCGTTATTTAATATTCGGTGTATGGTGTTCAAAATTTATCTTAACTTTTCTGTTTTAAATTATTAAAAGTAAAAATTAAAAACCTATGGCAACCATATTTTATAAACAAAAATTTCCATCGGAAATCTCAAAATAACCGTTTGAGCACCTCCCGGGGTTGATCCTCTCCCTTTTTAAATTAGCCTATCTTTTAAGTTGAACCAAATTACACACAGTGTAAAAAATTTCATCAAGATCGGTCCAGTAGTTTCGGAGTTCATCCCAGACAAACATCGTGACACGAGATTTTTATATAGGTACTAGCTGATCCCGAGCACTTAGTTGCCCGTTAAATATACCAACTCTTTATGACTCAAACTTTGTTCAATTTGTTATTTAATATTCTGTGTATGGTATTTAGAGCTTATCTTAACTTTTCCATTGCCCGGATTAAAAATTCTGATTCGCAGCAGCTTATTATTATCAGGTAGGCAATCTACCTGCGGTATATCGCGGACCCCGTGCTGTTTGTACGTATAAGTGTATGATTTAATTGTAAAGTATCAAAGTTATACCAAGTTTGTCATTTTTACATAATTTCGCTTAAATTGGATTAATATAATCAATTAATACAAAATTTTTAACTGACCAACCGTATTGAAATGCGATGAATAAAAAAACCAAATTTAACATTTTTTAAATTAGCCATCTTCTTCCCAGAGGTCTAATTTATGCACAAACATTACTCTGTAATGATTCCAATTTAATAATATAATTAAAAATACATTATATAAATTACAACAAAGTCGACATATACTATGCCGATATTAAATTGCCAATGACAACCATTAATCAATAAATATTAATCGCCTGCATAATCTACACAGATTTACTGGGAAAACCGTATGCATAGATAGGTAATTATAATAATAATAATAATACATAGCAACCATATCTACACGAAAGTTTAAATATTGCTTGATAGATGGCGCCACTATTGTATTTTTACAATCCCTTATATTCTCCTTTAGGGGTTGAATTATCGGACTTTATTTATGCCTAAAACCTGCTCCGTGATATCCTTTTTCATTTAAAAAAAAAAGTGCATGACAATTGGATAAGAAGTTTCGAAGCCAAACCGTAACAAAGATTTCCTCTTTTGCTTGATTTCAGTTTTATATATTATAATATATATAGATATATATGCGATATCTTAAGATTTTGATGCTCGAGGCCTTGAAATTTGCATATATACTTAATACTTGATAATTTATGGTATATGTTTGGCACTTCCCTCATCTTTAGTTCTTGATAAGCTTAGTTTCTGCAGTTAGATCTAGTTTGATTTAAGATTCAAATTTTATATTGGGAAAATTTGACTGCTTGCTGTCTTTGGTACTTTGCTATTTCTATTTTATGGCGAATTGTAAATTTTTGTTCGATTAAAGTTACTTATAATTGGTTTTTTTATTGGTTTGGTGGAATAAATTTTTTTACTGTTGGAATTTTGATTAGGTATTATTTCAGGAGATAAAATAACATACACATAAAGTGGAGATTCATTAGTAATACATATTATATAGGTAATATAGTATATACTATACTACTAATCAGTCCTGTAAAGTATTTGAGTAAAAGTATTCAAATACTTTCAGCATGAAGTATTTTGAATAGTATTTTAAATACTTTTTTTTGTATTAAATACTTTTTGGTATTGAATACTTTGGTTTTTTATATCGAACATTTTATTTTTATTTGAAATAATTGGTTGGAAAAACATTATTGTCAACTACAATAATAGAATAATAGTTTTATTTAGTATGATGTATTTCTGTGTTAGCCGAAGCCTGAAGGTTTGTGAAAACCAGATTTCTGAAAATAGTTATTGAATAACAATATTCCCTTTAAACTATTAGCTAAATATTAGCCAACCTACTACCTATGTGTTTATATTACGATAGTTAGAAACCCACTTTAAAAACCAAAAGTATTTGAAAAGTATTCCAAATACTTTTTCAGAGTATTTGAGTAGTATTTGAAATACTATATAATTAAAGTATTTGAGTAGTATCTTAAATACTTAAAAATAATGTATTTGAATATTTACTCAAGTACTTTTTAAAAGTATTCTTTACAGGACTGCTACTAATATATATTAGTAGTATAGTAATGCCGTTTCTAGCACACCCCCTGCAATATCAGAAAAGAACAATTTCTTTATAATTTTTAATTATAATTGTTAAATTAATATTGTACATTTTTTTTTTTAAATTATTAATGCAAATTTAATTTTGTGATCTTTTTGCACATTGTTTTCCTTTATGTTAATTTCTGATATTGAGGGGGTTGTGCCAGAAACAGCATAACTATACTACTTATAGTTATTTTTTGAATACATAGATGTTTGTCCATTTGCCCTCCTCGCTCAAGTAATCAGGTGGAAAATAGTATTTTATATTCTGATTAATAATCATTCTCTCGTATTCTTCAAACATTACAGTATATTACCTATTATGATTTATTTTCAGAATTGTGAATGGGCACTTCGCTGCCCTTGAATAATAAGAAAAATGTCCTTATATCTTATTGCTATATCTTTTGATGATGATGATTTTTGATCTTTCACTTACATTTGTTGGCTGTTGCCTCATCTAAACTCATCTAAACTTGGGGAAATATTTTTATTTGTCTTTTGTTTGGGTTCTCGTTTCAGCGTATTTTCTAAACATTTTCTCTTTTGATAACTATATTCTTTATGTTACTCATAGAAAGGGTAGTAACTTATCAATTGATCATGCCTTTGTGTTGTCAATAAGAATCAGATAGGGTGTATATTTTGTAAAAATGATTTTCTTAAATGCTTAATACCGCACTTATATAGTTTTTCAACATTTTAACTAAACAGTTTGGCTTTATGAATCTTTTTGTGTCAATTTAATTTTGATTATTGGGAAAACTGTTAATTGTTACAAATAAAACATTTGTATGGTTTTATTTCCATCACCAAATGTAGGTTGATACTAGACTAGTAATGGACGATCCGAATCGAATTTTTTAGTCGAACTATATGAGTCAATTTTATTGAAGAACCAATTCAATTCAGTGAAAATTGTAACGTTTGAATTAGAATACGAGCTTGACACATTCCTAAAATTTTAGAACGATTATGTCAGACTGCCATGTGACTTATCAGTTATTGGTGTTGTTAATATATAATAGATGTATTGCAGTGTAGTCTTCAAGGTATGAAATATTTCATGTGGTACAGAAAAACCCGAAACTTTTATTTTTTTTTAAACAATTATTTAATGCCGTATTATAATATATTTTTTGGTTCTTGTTTTCAACTATTTAATATTTATAGAGAAACTATAATGCTTTTTCACAGTAAGCGGCTTATCGTCGACCTCAATGATGGAACTATAATAACTATAGCCATTGCTATGCCTATACTTATAGGTATGGTATATAAATAACACCACATATAATATATGACACTGTTATTGACGGTAATTACTTGCAAAACATTTTTTTTTCGTAGTAGTATCTTAATAAAGAAACTTATACTCTCTTATTATTATTAACACTATGGTGTTTACAAATTTAATACCTATTTACTTATCAATTTTAAAATTTTAAATACTTATCTTAATATTAAAGAATACTATCAGTAATCACAATTGTTCGTAAACATAAACTTATTTTATAAAAATGTTTTATAACTTTAAACATAGTATTTCATGCAATTTTTAAACACATGACCAGCAATTATGTATTATAGGTACATTATTTATTATCACAATTGTCGATGACTTGCTATGAAATTATTCCCTTTATAACCATTGAAAAA
The DNA here is from genome assembly GCF_005508785.2 of Acyrthosiphon pisum. Taxonomy (NCBI): domain Eukaryota; kingdom Metazoa; phylum Arthropoda; class Insecta; order Hemiptera; family Aphididae; genus Acyrthosiphon; species Acyrthosiphon pisum. Next base: position 64,432,732 of record NC_042494.1, read on the forward strand.
TCGAATTAAATTATCACTGGATCTAAGTAAAAATTTGAATACTTAATATTATATGAATTTTCTGAATTTTACCCCATAATGCGGTTCACAAATACATGCCCTATTATTTATGTATTATATTATTATGTTTTATAGCTATATATAATAAAATAGACTAATCGGTGCATGCTAATTTCCGAGATCAGGTGTACGATACGCAAAGTTTGGGAGTTGATCGAATCTTCGTTTGACGTTTCGTAGTCTTCTTCAGCCTTCTTCTTCTTCAATGAGTACATTTATAGATAATATCGTGTTGATAAGTTCATTGGAAAGTTTTGCGTGAAAAGAAAGTTCAAACAACTTAATAAATATAACGATAACGGGGGGTTAACATTCATGAGCGAAAACATACAACGCGTTTGTTCAGTGAGCTATCTATTGCGGTAACGGTGTACTGTTTGCGTGTTACTCTTTTGTTTTTAGTGATAATAAGGAATACGATTACAGTATCTCATTACAATCGTTAAAAAAATGTGTTACTGAAATGTATTATTAGGATACAAAAATATGTCAAATCGACAGCTTTCATCGGCAAAACTTGTAAACTTATAAAATAATTTTACATTAACAAAATTTTATTTAAGTATATTTAAAAAAAAAAAATCTATGTCTAATTTTCTAATAAACCTTTTAAAAAGGCTAATGTTTTTATAACATGAAAAACATTTTGGGATTCTATCAACCTAATTACAAAATAATGAATACAACAATCAATTTAAATACAAAATATCAATACTGTTTTATTGACGTATGACGATGGACGGCGGTTGCCGGTTCTGGACAGTAATGTTGCCACCTGCATAAACCCTTAAACAAATGGCACGTGAGGCAATAGAACACCCGCGCCCTCATTTAATACGTCCTGCTTAAATTACCTTAATATTAGATTTTCAACTATTTTATTTATTTCTTGGTCAAAACAAATTAAAATTAAAATACCGTGTTTAACATTTTGATATACATTATATTTGATTTCCGTACATTTTAACGACGTGTTTGCTTATAGGTACCTACTTCTAACGATTAACGAAAAACTGAATTTGAACTTTGAACATCAATGAAAAATATGTATTATTTCAAAATATAGCGCGACCCACCAAAAATATAATCGCGACCCACTTTTGGGTCGCGACCCACAGTTTGGGAACATCTGTCTTACATTATATATTGCATATAAACTTTCAATAACTTTACTGAATGTAAATTATTATATTTTATACAATGCATTCACTAAAATACTAAATATTTAGAAGATACTACACTATTATTACTGTCTCACTAATAATAAATTAATTTGTTTCATACTATAACAATAAGTTTAGCCAAGTTGGTGGTAAAGTTGTTATTGTAAATTTAAAATATGTGATATCATATACGGAATTTAGTTTTATTTCATGGCATCATAAATGCTATAATGCAGTCTTCCTTTAATCAGTTACACCTACACATTTTGCGTCCAGCAGTTCAGATTGTAATAAATGTTAAACGAAATAATTTGTTATAGGTACTAGAATAAGTAATTTGAATTTATAGTTTGCAATATGCATGAATTTTCAAAAAATTATAATTTTTTGGTAGGTATAGTAAAAAACACATTTTTTATTAATTATTTTTATATATTTTTATCCATAACTGGTACCCAAATGCAAGTAGGTACATTTTTTAACTTAATTTTTCAGTTTATTTTAGCTATTCATTTGTATTACCTACCTATAGTATTTTTCAATTTAAATGTAAGAAGTACGTAGCAGGATGTTACTTGGTCATATGCTACCCTTTTCCATGCATATGTGGAATTAACTCTAAATTTAGTGGTTACTAGATAGTAATGAGGTCGGTATGGATCAAATGAATGATGGATGGAGGTGAATGTAAAAAGTTGAATACAAGAGATTTGTACTGTCTCATTCTATCCCCTTGGAAAAATAGGGAGGTGCTTTAGACCACTCTGAGCCATCTTAAGCCCTCCTTAAGATATGTACATTATTTTAATATTACACATTTTATATATAACCAATATTTATTATAATAAATCATACCAATAATTTATGAGCTAAAAAATTCGCTACAAACAAACTCCGAGACTCAAGGAATCTATTGGATATTAGAATAACTTTTACCTCAATCGGTCAAGTTGTTTAAAATTTACACGATTAATAACAGAATACACTCAAGAGTTATATTATGTATAATGAAAAAGATATATATTTTATAACTATATAAAACCATTTTTAATAAATGTATACAATAACATAATACATTCGTTTACATTTAATTTTTGATTGTTTTGAATTGTATCATTGATAAAATTGTATATAGTGGGTGGAAAACGAATCTCCTGCACTCATTTTGTTCTTAAAACTTTTTGGGCTCAAGCCCTATGCATTCGAGGACACTATTTACACCTATGTTTATCCCAGAGTTTACCCATTAAACGGTCTCACACCATCTCACTTTAATTAATTAATCCGAATATTATTAAATCAATTTTACTATAAAAGTAACTTATTTTATGAACTAAAATCTATATTGATTATAATATTATTATTATTACTATGATAAGCAATATTAATATTTAATATACGAATTTTTTTTATGGAATTGACTGTGTTTTATTACAAATAATAATATATTTGAGTCTAGCAATGAAATACTATTTAAATAGTTATTAATTAATTATTATTACCTAATGTTTTTTTTCTAGTTTTTACATCCTTTTTTTACTTTATTTATATTTACTAAGTATCCAAGTTTTAATAACCAAATTAATAACATAGAAAATGGCTTTTACAAGAAAAAATAATAATAATAATAAAGAAGTAAGCACTATAATCATCGGTACACGGATAATCATTGTATTAAACCACGAAACATTACTAACTTTAAATTTTGACACATATGATTTTTGTCTATAGTATTATAAATGTATAACCAAGGTCAGATTAAGGCGGATTCGAGTGGAACTTAACGATGCGTTCCTTTTGATTAACTACAAATAATTATTGTTGGACTGAAGCATGCGCCCCTATCCCCGAGTGCTAATTAATTAAGATAGGTACATACATTTTTAGACATACCTACCTAATTGTTTTCAAATTGGCTACTTTTAATTGATAATATAATATATTTTATATTATAGATATAGACAAACCAAAGCTAGGCATTAACGAATTAAAAAATTTAAGTTACTTTTATCTAAGTTACATTACGAGTTGCCTACTTTTTGTTACTTTTTTTTAAGAAATAATTTCCAATTTAAAGAAACACATTTTTTCTACGTTATGCAGTAACTTATGAGTTAATTAACTTTGTTGTAACGTCAAGTTTATTTGTTAGTAGGTGATAGATAGTTACATCATTGAAAAAGTATTGCATAGGTAGAGAAGATTTACACGAAAAAAAATGTTACACATATTATCATGAAATTAAAGCAAAATACAAAAATAAGAATACACCAGTGGCGCTAGTAAAATTAAATTAAAAAAAATTTACCGAGAGCAGTCGAGTAATACGAAATATAAAAAGGCAAATTATACAACTAATTTATATAGGTAATGAAAGAAAATAATAGTTAATTATTGAAATTATTATTTGGTATTCAAATGTATAGGTACATCAAAACTCAAAAGGCAATGTTCGTATGTTTATAGCTTATGCTGGTATTACACTTGTTCGACATTGGTTGAATGATAACTTTTGTGGATGGACCGATGAAGAACCGGTTTATTACCAGCTTTATAGACTCAAAAAGTAAACTATGAAATATAAAACATTCATATAAAAGGAGACAAAGCACAAACACGCCGATACCGTACTGTGTGATTAGAAATGCAAATATGCAATATATTTGAGTGTATGGATTTTATGATTAAAATGGTTGTATGGTCGAATTTTGACCAATGGACTATACTATATTATAAATAAATACATACGTGTAAAATGTATTTTTTACTTTCAAAATATTTTTCATGCCTGTCTTTGTAATTTTATATATATATATATATATGTATGTATATGTATAATGTATATATAGTATATACATTATAGGCACCTACATTATACATTATACATTACCTATACATATTTTATATTAGGTATATCTATTAAATATCTTGATTTGTGGCTTCAAGGTGGCGATGGCGGTGATCTATCCGGCTTCCGCATAGTATAATTTAATATAGCCATGTCTTAATGGTATGGTTAGAATAATCAAAATTATTTATTGTCTTTAGAAGGATCTGAACAGTGTTATTAGAACAGAGAACTTATCATAGCAATAAATATATGCATTTTTTAAAATAATATTTTTATGTCGTATGAGCCCAACCGGCTGAATATATTATATATACTCAGTATTTATACTCGACTCATTGAGATCTTACACTTGGCATTAATAGGTACTCAAAAACTATCATCTGTATATTTAAATTCTAAAAATATAACATAGGTATGATATATTGGGTTCTTACGTATTGTTTAGTGAGTTTTTAAAGGTACCTTAGGGCAAAGGTAATTTTTATTTGAATTTCTAATCAAAGTTATAATTCAATTGTTATTCATCGCATGTTAGATTTTTTATAAAACATTATTATCGAACGAATCATCCAGCTGAAAGTATTCTTGTCGCGTTTCCTTTTGTCTTACACAATAAATAATATTTATTTAATATACGGAATATAAATTTCAATTATATAATGTAAGCAGTAAAATAACAACAAAGATATATCATTTCAGAACTATACAAGCGTAATATAGATATGAGAGTAATACAGTATAAAAAGAAAAGAGCACAAAACAACGATTTCTTTAGTAATTCTATAATACTTATCATAGATATTTTTATAATTTTTCACTTCAATATTATTATTATAATATAAGAATATATTTAAAAAAAATTGAAAACTGTTTATTTAGTATAAATTATTAATGTGATATGTTTAGGAAAATATAATAATTCAAATCAGTTAACGATACTTTAACGATATGCTTATTATTAAAAACAAAAACGTATTCTGCGGTTATTCTATTGATTGTCTTTCATGTTATAATAATGGGCCAATGGGTATAGGTAAAAAAAATGTTTGAAAAATGTTTTGAAACTATGGACGTAAGACGCTAAATGAGTTGAGATACTAAACATAACTGCGTAAAAAATTAAAATTATAAAATAACTGTAGAAGCTTAATATAGGTTCCTAGTACCTGGATAACCAAATTATACTTAATATGTCTTAGTATTTCTCGAAAGTATAGGCAAATGCTATCAACTTGTATTTGTTTTAAATTGTATGTAGGTTCGTACAAAAATATGTAAATATTCTAAGCATTTTCCCAACTACAAATGGTAACGCATCTCTTATTAATGTATAGCATCTCTTGAGATTAACACGGTTTTTTCATTCTCCAATATTTAGTTTCTTGAATTTTTAAAATTGCCTGATAAAAGTTTTGTAATTAATTTAAATTTTATCAACATTTATAGTAAATTAGTACATATTATTATTTAAAATATAATGTTATAAATTATATTTTTATGATACACATAAATACATAACAATGTATTTTATTGTCTATTTAGCAAAAAAAGATCAGAAATATTTATGTTAAATTAATACACTAATTATGTAAATTTTGTTAATAAATTTCATATTATACAATAATGCTCATTGAGTATTGTAATAATTATCTCGATGAAGTCTTAGATCTTAATTTATCCTAGCTTATACAGTTTTTACATTTCGCAATAGTATGTACTATGGACCTTAATATAACCATAATATGTCAATTAAAAACGAATGGAGAAAATGTTCAATATACATACAGAATAATATACTATTCTTTATCTGCGAGTCACTATAGGGTTCACGACAAAATGCTTATCTGACAATTTGCCAAATCATAATTCGTTACGATTCGATTTGCACGATTTATATTACTGAAACCTACAGGCTACAGTTATGTCGTGTTTTCTATAATCTACATTATTGGTCGAGCATTGGCAAATATCAGTGAATTGCAATTGCAACCACTGTTTATCACTGAAATAAATATATTCGTAAATAACTAAACAAGTATGTACTTATATACAAGTATACATTTTAATATTTTAGCATATTAAACATTGAATTTACCTTACATTCAAATAAAACAAATATAAAATATAGTATTATTTACGTTTTTAAGTACTCAGTTATAATAACTATATTGAAATTTCTTCTGATAACTTATTTACGAATATCATTCACATTTTACATATAAATAAATTTAGTTATTTTAGCTACGAGCTACATACGTTTTACAGTATAACTAATTATTTTGGAAATTTGTTTAACAATAAAAATAGAAAATATTTGTTAAATTTTTAGCTTTTAATTTCGAATTTGTTTGAGTTTTTATCGAATCAAATCTGTTCTGGCAGTGGCCAGCGGTAGGTACCTATGTTTATTATTCTTGTTATACCTAAATATTGCTATTGTTGCGTGAACAACGATACCGAATTCTCAAGTGAGTCTACTGATGTCAATATATTGATGTGATCAACGGACACGCTCACAATATAGCTTGTCCAAATTATATACGCGGTCAGTAAACTCTTATTCAGTTCATGTGATTCAAGCATGAAAAATAAAAATAAATACATTTCGAGTTTTTGATGTTATATATTATTGGATTATACTTAACATTAGTTACATATTGCAATTTTCTGTAATAAATAAAAATAAATGTTTCAAGTTTTGAAAGGATAAGCCACCAATAAATCAAAATCTGTTATCACTTATAAAAGGAAGCTAAAAAAATGTATGCAATTACCCTATTAATTATAGATATGAATTATTATCATTTTATTGGTAAAGTCCAAACCAGTTCGTCAATTATGACATAGGTACCTGTTTTATTTTCTCAATACCTAGTTTCCTTAGTCTTATGAAAAACTGCAAAAATTGTGAACAAAAAATTATAATATAGCATTGTGATTACATCATTGATACACGTTATTAATATCAATTTATTTTATTTATTTTATTACGATTCAAAATTAAATAATAATCCTATTTTTTTTAAATTAAATAAGAAAAATTACGTTTTAAATGTTTAATTTAGACTTGTTATCCAATTAATATTAATATTTATTTTTTATTTTTTTAATACTTGTAATTATATATGCTCATAACTCTTAAGAGTTATGAATTATGATTATATGGTTAATTGTTAGGTAGTAAATTGTAGCAGTTTCGTTTATTGTTTCTATATTTAGACTTGAATGAAGAAATACAATTGAAACAAATCACGGAATATAACTACCAATTAAACGGGTACATATTGACTGAACGCAGTTTTTTTTGGAGGGTTTATGCCCCCATAAAATTATTAGTTTGTAAATTATCATTTTAAAAGATTAGTTTTGTGTACAAAATAAAATAAATGTCATATTTTTATCAATATTAATTTATACACATATATTATACATTTATCGTTTTATAATTTATTAAAATTTAGGACAATAAAACTAAACGTAGTATAATATATCTTAAATATTATTTTAGATTTAGATCATAGCGAGAAAATGGTGTCAGTGAATGTAAGATAAAGATGTTATACTTATTCGTGTGATGTGCCCTTAGACATTTATTTGAGTAATTCTAATTTTAAAAATCACAAAAAAAACACCTTTTTTAGACTATGTAAACCATATATTTATATAAATGTTCATCCTTAAAAAAATGGTTTTATTTTGAAATGGATAATTAGGAATATGTATCTTGCATTATTAATCACGTTAATTGTCCATTTCAAATGTTCAGCTATAAACGGTTATCGACACGCACGAAATATAATTTCTTAACCATGCACGTTTTAAGTTCCAAACCTAATCCAACTTGCAGTTCTATATACACAATTGGTAACAAGCAATATTAAAATAAACACGAGTTCGCTGTGGTCCAGAAAAATATTATATATACGCGATTATTAGATACCTACGTCACGTGTTTACTACACAAGTATTAGCCATGACCTACATCCAAACTACTATTTCGTTTTGGTTAGTTTGTTGTATTATCGTTAGACCTTTTGTTATCTAAAAAATGAAAAGTTAAATTACAATAATAATAATAATAATAATATTAATAATATTCATAGTGATCCACCGTGTTTACCTGTGTTAGATATATGAGAGAACGATTTAAATACAGTGGCACACCCAGCCATCCTGTATTTATAAAAGCGATGAAAACAATACGAATCCATTAGACGATGTTGTCACAAAGTTCTTTCTATGACCTCTCTTACCAACCGGCAACCACCATAGTTATTTAATTAAAATCTACAATCACCCCCGGAATACTATATCTGCACTGAGTGTAGTACAATTATATATTATGTTTAATAGCCTGGAATTTATTTTGTTGCAGGAAATGTCAGTGCAGTTTTCACGTATAAATGGAAGGGCGAGGACATGGCCCGAATGTTGGACGACATGACCAGGAGGGTGATGGTGAAAATCACAATAGCCAGTCATTGCACCAGGCCATACGGTAACATTAACAGGTATTTATATACAATTCTACTAAGTTACCTACATGATTACTGGTATAATATTTTGTTTATTTATACTTGTACCCAAATCGAAATATCGCTATAAAATAAAACATTACGATTCATTTTGAATTTGATGTTGCTGTGTTAGGTTTTATTTATATAAACACACAGGAACAACAAAATAAATTATTTATTATTTTAATTAATATCCTTCTGTGCAAAATATTTATGTATTAGGTATATTGTATTAATGTATGACTAGCATTGATACTTGATCGTATTGTGTGTGTCATACAACAAATAACAATATTGTTTATCCCATACATGTAGGTATACTTGCAAATACTTGCAAATAACTTGCAAAATAATGGCATAGATTTAAAAAAAATCGAAGTACTTAGGTGGGCCAACTTCACGAACGTAGGTAAATGTCTTGTATGCAATTCAAGGATAATTTATTTGTTAATGTAATTAGATAACTAAGGGCTACAAATATACAAAATCAAAAATAGACAATAGATATTTAATTTTAGAGTTAAACAATTTTATCTACTACTTATGTAAAAATAGTTTTATTCTTAGCACGGTTTTTTTAAATTAAATACATAATATAATATTTGACATTTTAATAGAGTCTTACTTGTGTTTAGACCGTTTTTAAAAAAAAATAACATAAGTAGTAAGTACCTATCAAAATTACTACAACATTATGTAACTGCCACATACAAATTGATACCTAACTATACAATATACAATATAACATTTATATATTATATTAGTTGAGTCATCGTGTTTTTTCATTTTCCCACGAAGCTATAGGTATGGTACAAAAAAACGGAAAATGCCGTTGCTTATATCGTACATATATAACATGTACTGATAAGGAAATTGTAGAGGAAAATCGATAACAACTAAGAAGACGCGTGTAAAATTAATTTTAGTCACGGATAAATAGACAAAGAAATTGAACTAATGTGTGTTCTTGAACATATAGTTAGGTATATGACCATGTCAAGTCACACATCCAATTTTATCATAGTATTATTTTGTTCAATTCATTTCTCACTAAAATGTTTATGTAGTAAGCAGCCTATAATAATACATGTTCTATTTAATTGGTTAGGTACCATATTTGTGCTGTGGTCTATATAAAAAAAAAATCCCTAGCATGTGCAATAGCATCATAAAGTGTATGCAATTTCCTGAAATAACTATAAACTTATTTTTATTTAAGATAAGTGTTACCTAAGTTGTAAATAATTGTCCACATGTATTAAAATTATCTATTTAAACTTGGAAAAAATGCATTTCTATTTAAAACAGCTTTTTTGGTTTTTAATTTTTACTAAAATATGGTCATTGATTTGATTGATTTTAAAGTAAGATATTTTATATTTTTGTTTTCATTAATTTATTTAGACTATTAAATGGGTAGGTATGTAATTAAATAAATGCGCGGTTAAAAATAGTTAGTTAAACTGTATTTTCCAATAAAATAGACAAAAAAACAACCGAGGAACTTGCTTCTGAGTGTACCTTGTCATTGATTAAATCACTGTAATGAATGATGTGATACATTTTATTTCAGTGATAAATCATTGTAGACGAAAAACATTTCTTAGCAATTTGCAGTCCACTGAGAATATTTTAAAATATATTTATATTACTATGATATAATAAATTAATTTTTCAATTATTAATATGGTAGATTTAGCTTCAAATAATGTTTGGCAAAATCATCGCATATATTAATTATTATAGTATTGTTATTAACATAAATTATATTATCTACCAAGCCAAGTTCAACCAAAACTACAATATTCGAATGATAACGATAAAAAGCACAGAAAATATTAAACGTATAATAAAATATGTAATAATACATCGTGCACCCAAAAAAGTAGAACAATTTTTTTTCAAAAATAAACAAACACTTTTCAAATCTAGACTCGTCGCTCAGGTGAATATGTCGGTATAGGTATAGTTACGCAAGTCACAAACACACCAGCTGACCGTGACAAGAACACATACATCTAATTCCTACTAAATATAGTAGGAAGTAACCCATATGTCTTACATAAAATTTATAAATTACTATCTTTAGTATACGCCAATATAAAATAATAATCCATACAATGTTACGTGCCTTGAAAATATCATCACATCATCACTGCAACGTGCATTTTTCATAATGTTTCAATATAATTTACAGTTGACTTAATAAACCAACTTTTTACCTAAATTAAAAAAACAGATAAGATCCAGAAACTAGGTGTTAAGAACTCTTTTTCTTTGAAAATAATTAACATTTAATTCTATTATTCTACAAAAAAAATATGGTTTATGTATCACTAATTGACTAGATGTCTAGAGTCTAGATACTCTATTAAACTGATGAAACATTGTAAGTTCAAGTACAACATAAAATAATACGACTTTCCTATTTAATCGTTAATTGGCTAAAATTTATAGTACATTATAATTTGTTTAAGGGGCCGCCAACACCAACATTTGTTTTCTCAGTCAGTCTCGCGTATAATATACTGCTACAAATGTATTCTGTACTTCTACGATACAACTCTCTGGTTCAGTTTAGAACAAATGGGCTTATTATATGTTTTACAAAGAAGGATAATATATCGTGTTCATTGGTCGGATAGTTTTTTAATGTTTTAATTTTTTGTCAAGAAATTCTTAAAATATTAATAAGGCTATCCGGCCAATGCACAAAATATATCTTTTTTTATAAAACATGTTAATATTATAATTGTCTCTATTGCCCTAAACTGAACCAGAATGACTTAATTTTGGATGTCTGGAATACCTATGTTTCTATATATAATGTGAGTAACAGACAGAGAAATAAATTTTGGTTTAGTGACCTATTTACAAACTGCAAAGGCATAGACGTATTTTTGGGTGTTGTAATACTGGCAACTTTTCTTTTATTTATAGTTGAATAACTAGTATTAGATCATATGATCACCAAATAATAATATAATATTCTGGACTACCTTAAGAATTTAGGAAGTTTTCGGGGGCCATCAAAATTTAATGTACATGTTTATCCAAAGAAAGTTAAGGCAAAATAAAAAATTAAATTAAAATAAATAAAAATCTCATTTAATATAGGTACCAACTATCAAAAAAAAAAATGTATTAATTAATTAAAAATAAAATGTTGTCTGGCTTGTCAGATAAAGTTCGTCCACTGGTGACCCTTGCTATAAACAGGACTTCGACCGTGTAAAGGTTACATTTTAAAGGACATTTTCTTAGCTAGCCGCCTACAAGCTTTCCGCGTACGATAGGTTGAGAAACGCTGTCTTAGACCATTGGCTTACCACTTAAAACTACTTACACAATAATTCAAATGCTGATTTAATAAACTAAATTTACAATAAATGTGTGGTTCTTATTAGTTATTTATTTGGTTTTCTTCAGAAATAAGCAGACTTATGGACTACTAAATGGTTGATAAGACAATTGTATTGGCGTATTGATGATAGGTATATTAATATTTTGCTGACTAACAATACTTGTTCGGTATAAAATCGATTATTTTTTCTTAAAAATCTTGACATAAACTAACACACGCCCCTATTATAATATAACAATGAGTAAACATTATTAATTGTTTGCAATCTATCAATAATAAATCAGATATCATACAAAAATCAAATACTATATTTTTATTTTTTTGTTTATTGCTTATACTGCATTGCATTCAAATTTTTGGCCTAAGTGATTGTTAAATATGTGATAATATTAAATTTAATAATAGCCACATATTTCCCGATCATCTTACATCTAATTCGTCATTTAAATGTTACAGACATATTATATTATATAATGATATTTTTCTACTACAGTAATACCCATTTTAAAACTTGAACTCCCAATTCCCATTCCATTTATGTACATTGTACCTATGATATGATCATTATTAAGTTCGGTAATATTTAAGAATTATTGGTTTGTGTTTAAAATGTTTAGTTACAAAATAAAATAAAATTATCTTTAATCATCATCTTATATCATGTATAGATCATATTATTAAGTTATATTGTTATGTAATATTTATTGTAGTATACCGAATAACGATGATAAATCTGACAAATGTATATACTTACAGAATATAGCCAATGTTTTTATTTTATTACATTATTACTTTAAGTCTGAACAATTGCCAGTCAAATAATAAAATATTTTTAAAAAATCATTCACCCCAATATTAACATTTACAAATGATTTATTTTAGATGTATAATAAACTGTTTAAAATAATCTTATTCTTGCTATATTAACATTTATATATAATATTATATATTCATACATTTATCATTGTAGTTATTAACTAGGTACTATAGTTGAAGTATCATAAGATTTAAAAATAATGTAGCTCCAATCTTCCACGGTCAACAGGTGAAAGTTTTGGAATATTTATTTTTCATCGTACTACTGAATTAATTATTGTGTTCAAAATATACAACTAGTTAACAAGTGATAAAAAACAAACAAATTACGACTTAAAAAATAATAATAATATGAAAGATATTACCATTGGTTATAAATACTATTAACTATAGTATTGTTTAATCAATGATATTACTTACTATTAAAAGCAAATAAGCAATTAACAAATGTATATTAATATTATCCTAATTTATTTAAGAAAAATTAAATTTAATAAATATCTATAGTAAGTGGAGAAGAGGCAAAGCCTTATGAAGTTGTTGAACTCAATATAGTCGGGAGAGAAGAGTGAAGAAGAAAAAGAAAAAAAATAGATAATACAATAATTTATTGTTATGAGGATAATATTATACTATAATAAGATGGAATAATTATAAAATAATTAAAAGTAGAAATACTGTGAAGTTCTATCAACTATAATATTGTAAAATGTAGTCATCGTTCATCGCATTGGTAATGTGATTAAATATGACATTTATGATCTCCACTTTAAATTTATCGTTTCCAAACTTATTGACTCACTGTATCATCGCATGTAATATATTATCATGCAACAAAATTCTTAATTTAGATAATTGTATGTGAGTATCTTATGTATTATTAATACTAATTTATCTTCATTCAATAATGATTTTATAATGTAATATTATCATATTTTAGATGGCATTTCTAAATACATTATCTGTAGAAACTTTATTATAATCATTATAAATCTTTGTAATTCGTTCTCGTACAGTTTAAATTTCAATCATTCTACCACGCAGTCTAAAAATACACAGTAAAATATAATATATTATTATTTTATCATTATGATTATTATTTATTATTAACACTGTATTAATAATTTTATAAACAAATATAGAAAAAAAACTAAAAAAATTGAAAACTGACAATATCCGTAAACAGCTCAAAAGGAGTCAAAATATTTGACTTGTATAGCAGATTAAAATATAAAATAAACATTTAGTAAAATTTTCATGTATCTACAGTTATTCGTTTTTGAATAACAATAAAATAATAAAACCGCTAAATGAGACATCAAGTGAACATCCAATATTGTAAAAATATGAATTTCAAACGCTCATAAAAATGTAATTTGATTGTAGACATTTTTTTTTCAATAAAGGTAGACAAACTCATGAATAATCTTGTATTACATTTTCAAATCATACATTTAAAAAGAAACATTCTTATGAATTCTCAACTCAAAATAATTTGCTAACTTTCGTGATTTTTCCGTATTTTGTCAATTTGACCCCCTGAATGCACCAACTAGATACACTTTTCCATCAAACAAGATACTGTTGAAGAAAATCAAAGCAGTTTTACTGCCACACTCAGAATCTAAAAAAGAAGAATGAATAACTGTAAAAACTTGATTTTTTAACAAATATTTATATTTACATTTTACAGACATGGATTTTCAAAATATTTTAATTATTTTTGTACTATTAAAAGCATTTTGAAGTTTCTACTTTCTTTAGTTTTTTTCAATTTATACGATAAATTATGTATAAAATTGTCGTTTATGAGTAAAAAACTTGATAATTTTATAGAAAATAAGTTACTCTTTTATGAATTTAAAAATGTCAAAAATACATAGGCATCTTTCTTTAAACGTTAGATGTTCAGATGTTTGCAATATTCGTCCAAAATCACGAACATTTGCAAATTATTTTTAAATTAAAAATCTATAGGATATATTAAATAGAAAATTCTTCAAATGTTTTTATAACAGAAATATAAAAATACATATTATGCATCAATTTTTTTGGTCATTTAAGTTAGAATTAGAACAAAATGTAATATTATTTATTAAAACAATAAATAACGATTTAAGTTATTTTGTTGAAAATAAAAAAATATTATTTGTAAGGAAAGGACAAAACACTTTTTGTTATTACACACCTATATATTATTATTTACTAAACACAATGACATTTAAAAAATATTTAAATTAATTTCAAACTATATTTATACTATTAACCTTTTCACACCATCGATATTGAAGTAAAAATTAAAAACTGTAATATATGATAATATTATAATAATTATTAATAATATTAGTATAATAAATGCCGAAATTTGATGAATCTTCCATACCATTAATAGAAAAATAAATTACTATTATCAATATGAAATATGAAAATATAATATAATAACATTTCATTTATAATACGACTACATACTGTCAGACACTCGGCTCAGAACCATTTTTGTAATGCAATAATTTATCATTGAATTCAAATTTAACACATCCATTACAGTGACCTAAATACCTACCTAATTAATGAAGCTTGTCACTTGACACCTTCTAAATAGTAAAAAATGTGTGTATCTACAAACTGCACAGATTTTTTTGATTTTAATAATAATAAGTAGGTACATGGGGACTACCAAACATATACGGTGTTCAATTTACAAAATCTATGATATGTAATAGTAAGTCAACATGAGGAATGAAACCATACATGTATCAATAATATAATATGATATAGATATGAGATACATATAATGATGATAACTTCATATAATTCAAAATAAGTTTATAGTAGTGTGACTTCCCCAGTCTTTTTTTAAATCGTATGCAAGTATTTTCAAAAAACTAACAGTGAAGAGTAATACTTATAGTAATACTTGTACTATAGTAATATTTGTGAGAGTAAAACTGCAACAATCAACAAGAAATAATATTTGATTACTAATGAAATGTATTAAATTTTAACATTACAATTAATATGTATTAAAATGTATTAAAACATTTTCTAAGTAAAAAAAGATCATTTTTTGTTAATAAACATATTATTTTTACAAAGTGTTTTATTTTCTATTTTATTAGATAAGAATAAATTGTTTTTGATGTATTATGCAATACATGAATATAATATGTTATTCGTGTCATTAAGTTATTATGTATCATTACATTAGTATTGATAATTATAAATACCATTAGATATTTTATAATAAATTATACATTCTAAAAATAATACGTAATTCAAGTATCAAAATAATTAAAATTAAGTCCTATATCAAGTTATTTAATTTTAATTCAATAATTATATTGTTCAATATATTTTATTTAAACCTACCTTCTTAGCCATTACTTAAACAATGAAATAATAATTTCATACATCACTCGAAAAAAATATAAATTGTATAATTTTATTTTTTAATCAAGTGGCATGCGTTTTGGATTTATGAATATGTTTCTGGGTAATGGTTACAATTACTCAAAATGCTTTATATCATACATCATGCTCTTAATTCTTATTGGTTGTACAATGGATAACGCGGTGGTAGGTACTTCTCAGTAATATTTTAATCATTTCACTTCAAAATGATAGATTCCATTTAAAATTTATTTACTTTAATTAAATAATTTGTTAGCCGGTTTTAACCTCAATGTACTTTTTAAATACTTATTTTGAATTATATGAAGTTATCATCATTATATGTATCTCATATCTATATCATATTATATTATTGATACATGTATGGTTTCATTCCTCATGTTGACTTACTATTACATATCATAGATTTTATAAATTGAACACCGTATATGTTTGGTAGTCCCCATGTACCTACTTATTATTATTAAAATCAAGAAAATCTGTGCAGTTTGTAGATACACACATTTTTTAGTATTACATGTACGTAAGTAGGTACGCAAGGACAATATAAACTTGACTCCACTAAGAACTGATTTTCAATATATAATTATAATTTGTAATTCATGATTTACCCAGCGATCAATGGAATAAACAACAACTAATGTTTGTTGATTTTTATACCCATAATTCTCGCTTTTAATACCTAACCATTCCTAATGTTTATGATATAGAGCATGGTTTAATAACTTAGATATATGTTAAGAGTACATTGTGAGATCATTAAAATGTTTTAAATTTAAGGAAACCGTCTTTAAAGATTATGGAATTGTGTGCTATGCGAAAATATAAACTATCATTACGAGGACCCGACATCGTACCCGCACGTGTTGTCTCCGTATTACATACGTACGAGATAGGAAATTTCCATTGAACAGTTTTAATACGGTGCTGTTAGTTTTAATATTAGAGTGAATTGACCTATTATAAAATTTAAAGGTAAGATTATTCTAAGGCACTAAGTAGGCTTTTTTTGACATTATTATTTATAAGTAAAACTACATTTTTAAAACTGTACATTTTAAAGTTATCATAATTTACTTAAAAATAATAATAGATTGCGACTTCCTCAAATAATGTTTATTTAATAGGTTTAATATATCCCATAGCACGTGGGCAAATAAAGAAAATATTTCTAAGGAAGAGACTGTCAAACTATAATCCAAATTTGTATCGTATTAAAAAAAACCTTCACCTCAAATAACAGATATAATGCTGATAAATTAATTTAATGCATATAGAACAAAATTAGTACGACCAACAAATTTATAAAAAAATAACGTGGATTGCAAGGTCGTGAGGTTAGTAATATTCCGGAAGATCATAAACTAGTATACTTACTCATTTGACGTACCTAATTATTTCTATGAACCAACCAACTGATAAGGTGATTTTTTTTCTGACCTTAAACTCCTATACAAAAAAACTTAAGCTCTAGGTTATAAAATCTATTATTTTAATTCCAGTACCTACTATTATGGCCCAGCCTCATGTGGTTCTACTGCTGACATTCAGATTACAATAGTAATTTGTAATCGTCAATAAAAAAAAGGTGGGCTGGTGGGTGTCGCTCTGCTGTACATAAGTTTTCAAGTGGGTCACTGTAATGGATTGTGTTAAATCTGAATTCAATGATATAATATCATTGTATAAGAAAAATGATTCTGAGCAAAAACGGTCAGTCAACGGTCTATGATATTAATAAATATATTTTATGATATTATTGTGAATAGAGTAATTTATATATAACCCATTTACGTGGAACCTTGTTTTAAATTTTTAATCTCTAGCTATAAAAGTTGAACATTTTGTAAATTTTTAACTACAAAATAATTATTAAATTTAAAATTTGATAAATTTTGTCAAAATTTGAACATTAAATGCTTATAAAACAAATTGTGCCCATGTATTTTTAATATTTTTCATTGTAACAACGTATCAGGAGCTTTGCATTAAATTTTCACGCTTTTTTACCCAACATACAAAATTTTATTGATATTTATAGAAAAAAAAAACTAAAAAAATTGAAAACTGACAATGTCTGTAAATAGCTTAAAAAGAGTCAAAATATTTTCAAAATGCATGGTGTATAGAAAATGAAAATAAAAACATTATAATCATATTGTAAAAATATGAATTTCAAACGCTCATAAAAATTTAATTTGATTGTAGACATTTTTTTTCGATAAAGGTAGACAAACTCATGAATAATTTTGTATTACATTTTCAAATCTTACATTTAAAAAGAAACATTTTTATGAAATCTCAACTCAAAATAATTTGCTAATTTTCGTGATTTTTCTGTATTTTATCAAGATTTGAACTTTAAATGCTTATAAAAAAAAACTGCAGTTGACTATAGTTGACTATAGTCACATGTGACTAAGGATTTTTAATATTTTTCAAATGTCATTGTAACAATATAGTAGGAGACTTGTATTTAATTTTCAAGCTTTTTTACTCAACAAATAAAGTTTTATTGATATTCATAGAAAAAAAGACTAATACAATTGGAATCTAAAAATGTTCCTAAACAGTTCAAAACAACTCATAATATTTTGAAAATTTTATCGTTTATAGAAAATGGTAATATAAATATTCAGTAAAAATTTCATGTATCTACAATCATTTTTTAGAGTTACACCAAAAACCAAAATCGATTTAGTAAAAGATCAATTTTGCGTAAAATTCACATTTTTCCTTCATTTTTCTTTTGTTTGAAAACACGGTGGTTTTGAAAACTACTGGAAAAACTTTACTTTTGACCCCCCCCCCCCAAAGTACCAATTAGATTCACTTTCCTATCAGAAAAGATACTGTTGAAGAAAATCCAAGCACTTTTACTATCCTAAAAGGTGATGATGACAGACACAAAAATAAAAAAACACACATCATTGTAAAATCAATACATTCATCGTTACACTCAGAATCTAAAAGTGGAGCTACATTGAGATTTTTTTGATATTAAAAAAATGAAAATGAATTAATCAATATGTTAAATGAAAATTTGACTGAAAAAAAAACTTAAATCAGAATAGTATTATGCCTATTTACATAAAATTAAAAAAATTCTTTATTATTCGTTAAATAATAATTTATTTGGTTACCTAATCATATAAATAGTTTGAAATCTAATCGTTTGGTCTAACAGTAATATAATAAATAATTTACATGAAATCGCTGATCTTTTTAGTGCATATAAAATTATCAAAAGCATCATTATTATGATACCAAAGCTGCCCAAGTTTTACTTTTATTTATTTATACATCACAATTATATAAGAAAATGCAGTTGTATCTCGTTAGTAATAAAACATATTTGTTCAAACTTTTAAAGGTAGGAACTTAGATCTACAAAACAGTTTTTGGCAAAAACATTTCGTATGCAATTTTTAGCTCATGAATTAATGGCACGAATTTGTTATATTATATTATTATGTACATTTTGATATGCGTTTTTAAATTATAACTGTTTTTATTTTTTTCATTTAATAGACTTTAATGTAAAATTCTATTTTATAATATTTATTCAAAACCAATAAAACGTGATTTTATTGTTTTTTTTTTTATTTTTATTTTTAAATAATAACAATCTACGTGTAATTTTTTGTGTTAAGATGTTATATTATTACATTATTATCATTTAACTTTTTTAATGTAATATTATATTTATTTAATTCCCATATATATACCAAAAACAATGGATACTAGATATTGCTTCGAATTTTGATTGTACAATTGTTTCACTCTTTTCCATTGTTTGTTATTTTTGTCATATTTTGGTGACCATCCAATGAAAAATATTTGATTTGGCACGTTTATGTAAATTATACCTACTTTTATCTATACCAAACAATTAAAAATTAAATTAAACAAAACAACTTTATAAAAACTTGTGAAATTAACATGATCAACGGATGTTGAGCCTGACTTTAACTGTAATCTACGATAGGTATCTACTGATTGAGAGAACGAAACATGGGTAATATTTAAATTGTTGATAAATGTCGGTTAGTTATAGTTAAAAAATCAAAATTTGATAAACAGAATTTTGAAAGAAAAATGTTTGTTCTAACTATGTAAATTAATTCATATAAGACAGTCGTTAATTTGGAGTTGTTAATGTATTGGTATTCAAAAATAAAATTGCGTTATTATATTGTGATAGATAACTTTTCTTCTAATTATTGTTTACGTTATCACGTGGTCTCCCGTTCATCGTGTTAAACTGGTTTTAGAATATCATTTAAAACAAATGTATGAGTTAATATTTTTATAATATCTGTTCGGATACATTAATTTTCAGTTTTACTTGAACGTCCAATATTAATGTCGAACAATGATGACAATAACATCGACGGTCCTTACTAATAATTACGGTATACTTACAAATTAACCTACCGTGAAAGTGATAATATAACATTATAGCATATTTGGATAGTTTAACGATTTATTATAACATTATTATACAATTAACTATGTAGGTAATCATTAAAAACAAAAGTTTAATAACACAGCGTTATCTTAGAATAGCATAAAAATGTTTTTTGATTATAGGTAATCTAGGTACCTACTTGGAAATTTAAAAACATAAGCACGGACTATTCGAGCTGTGGTCCATTTCATATAATATAATATCTAACCGTACATGACCATTGACCACGCTCAGAACACGTTTCTTTGTCATTGTAATCTAAAGGTTTTTATTTTGACATATTAATTATTATTAGTCATTGGACGTCAATAGTAGTGCGTGGTCATTGCAATTATAGTTTAGTATTAGAGAGACAATGTCAAACACCGTCACCTCTACAACAGTTAATCGGTTTAAATACTCGAATTTTAATCATAAACATTTTAAAAACTGTTTTAAAATAATATGTATAAACTTAACCCATTGTTCATCCATTTAAATTAATATTAATTTAATTAAGTTCCACAATGTTAAACTACTGAAGTCTAAATCTAATATCAACTGCTCACAAATTTATAGATAAACATAGTAATTTATTATATACCTAATATCTAGATAGGTAAATAATTTTTGTTTTAACTATTCAAAGTCAGGTTAAAATATAATAAAATATATTTTATTTATTAAATTTAACTATTAACATTAATTCAATAATTAAACATTAATAAAAAAAAATATACAATATATAAGTACTTATGCTATAATTTATATACCAACATATTTTATGCAAAACTAATTGAGTTTATGCCGTTTACGGTATAGTTGCAGCCTATACTATTAATCAAGTTTTCCAATGACGAGTTGACAAATATTTAAATGTCAAAACTACTTTGGGTTATGAAATTATGTTAAATGTTAGATTGCAAAATTTGTAGATTGAAAATATTATCAAAACACTTGGGTCATAAAAATGTGTATTTATATTTTATATATAATATGCTGAATCATCAATTTAAAAAGTGTTTCAAATATATATTTTAATATTGTATTTTTATGAGTTGGACCTGGTAAAGATTTTTTTTTATTAATGTATTAATTATTAGGTACTTACTGGAATCATTTGAGTGTATAGGTTAACTATTAAGTATAGGTTATAATGATAAGGCTTTGATCCAACAAGTTACATAATTCAATATTAACATTATAAATGACAAACGTATAACGGTTTCTAGTACAAATGTAATATTTGATAATTATAGTAGGTATAGTAAACAAAATTAATACATGGTTATTGATTAGGTTAAAAATACTTCCAGTATAAAAGTCAATGTGCCTCAGAGGTAGGTACATATTTAAATTAAAAAGTTCAATAGTTTGACACAACCTTCAAATATTTAAGATTTATTGTTCAAATTTAAACTATTATATTTTCATAATATCAGTAGTATTATTGTCAGTTTACTATTTGTTATGAAAGATATACTATAACGATACTAATTATTATCATCCACGCTTAATTATATAAGGCAGTTTAAAATTAATTATGCTTGACGCGTTAAATGTGATGTACAAACATTTAGAAAAGAAAATAGACTACCTAAAGTAGGACACAAATTTTGATTAAACATGTAATTCCAATTTTAATAACCTTTTAAAAGTGCAAACATCGAACTCAATGTCAAATCAATAAAGTAATATAAGATATAAATAACTTGTTTCTAATTTTTTTTTGCTGATTTTATTTAATTATCTTTATTTCTTATCCAAGTCTGTTCAATATTTTTTAAGCTCGTTTTGAATTAATTTAAAAAAATTTAAATTGTTTGAAAACTTAAGAATAGTTAATTAATTTAAATATACTCAGATGTATTAAAATTATTCATTTACCTCATTTACTAACATTTTAACAGAAGTATTCAAATATTGCAGCCAACAAGGTTGTTACACGTTACCTTTTTGATAATTATTTGTACTACTGTATCTACTCATTAATAAATGAACCCTAATAGGCTGTTTCAGTTTAAAATTTAAATGGTAAAAGTTGTCAATGTTGAAGTAATAATTAAAACATAATATTATTATTATATAAATAAATTCGAAGTATCCTCATCCCAGCTTCTGGACTTAAATTCTCCGAAAAGTGAACTCAATTAACAAAATAAAGAATAATAAAAAAATCAATATTGATTTTTAGAATTCAAATAAACGGTTTTTTGTAACACAAAACACTTTGGTATCAATATTCCTCGATGGTTATCTTAATAATTTTATGACAATTCCAAGTTTTAGACATATTTTTATCGGTGAGTACCGATAATTCCTGATGCAATATTAATACATTTTCAACTATGCGAGTAGCATCGATCAATGTAGCTATATATGTATTATGTCCCTAACAGTATTAAGCTATGATACTTGGTCAAATTAATTAATGGGTTATAATGGGCTGGTCATTTTTCATTGAACGCCGTACGGTACCAAGGTAACATATTATAGCACCTAGTACCAATCGTTATTCATTAATAGATACTTCGACCAGTTCGACTCGAATTTGCAACGACTGTGATAACAAAACGACTATACATATTTTAGTGCTTTACTATATTATCTATTTTAGTGATATCTAATTCAAAATATCGCATAAGGTAATTTAAATACCTATTGTTATTAATATAGTATAATAATCGATGAAATCAGAGCTTTACATTTGTATTTATTCAAAACTTAATAACAAGATTAGGAGGTTCATACCTACTTACTAAAAAAAAATATTTATTTAGAAAAATTGTTAACTTGTAATACATTAGTATATTACATATTACATTACATATACATTACATTACATAGGGACATACCCTAAGGGATATATGTAAACGTTTCAATGAAATTCAAAATTGTGTAACGTAGTCAACACTTAAGTGTAATAAAATTAAATTTCCAATTCTATAGGCTATAAATATATTTTATGCATATTATATGATGAAAAATGTGTGTAACAATATTGAATCAGCTATTTGGTTCACTTATTATAATTACTATACAACAAAAACCTCATGTTACCAATTCATTTCTCTTAGTTTTTAAATGTTTCATACAAAATTAAAATTATTTTAATTCTAAATAATATCTTTAAACTTAAATTAAATTGTTCTTTAAATTTATAACACATGGATAATATGATTCATATTACACTGGTTTCAAAATTTAATTAATTCTTTGGTAAGCATGATTTTTTCTTTTAACTTTATAATTTTAAATTCAAATAATGTAAAATGTTCCTATATATCTATACCATTTATAACTACTTCAAATGAGATTTAAGCATACATTTTACATTAATACGTAAAAATAAGAATACACTGTATTCTAAAAATACTGTATAGACATTTTAATGTTTGTAATAATTTGATGAATTAAAACAAAATTCCATTGTTATAATAATGATTATTTAAATTTTTAAGAGGACGTGATATCCGCATGTGTTGTCTCCGTCTTACAAGTGCGAGCATAGCAAATTTTACGCTCAGCAGAACACGTGTAGCTTCGTTAATTTAAGAATTAGAGTGAATTTACCTCTTATAAAATCTAAAGATAAGATTATTATCTAGGTAACCTCATATGCTTTTTAGTATATTTTAATTTTAACGCGAGTTATGAGTGTTTTAAGATGTATAAAAAATTTACAATTTTAAAATACTCATAACTCGCGAGACACTAAATTCGGGTATCACGTCCTCTTAATACAAGAAATAATTTTAAAACTATACTTACCTATTTTTATCAAATAATTTAAAATTTCAATCTGATTAAAATATTATACATTTATTATTGGTAGGTATTCAACAAATATTTTTGTATATTAAAGTATTTTTTTAGTTTTTAATATTTTTAATAAATACTTATGTATAAAAACTAATTTACTAATAACAATCTGTTTTTAATCCTCACACCGTTATTTTATCATAGTAAGTTAGGTAATGTCACTCATTTACACGGTCTAGTTATTAAAACAATTGAATGATATTTTAAATTGTATAGCTTGATTTAAATAAAACTCTTTATATTTAAAATTATATTATCATGACTTAATGAGTTATTACGTTTATTTATGAATATTGTAAAGCAAATAAAATGTATTACCTATTCATTATTAGTAAATAGCACAACCTGAATTTATTTTTCAGAACTTCCGTATTGTTTGTAAGCATATCATTCATAGTGCTTATGGTCATATCTTTGGCATGGCTTGTATTCTACTACATACAAAGGTTCCGGTATATACACGCTAAAGACCAACTGTCGGTAAGTTACATCACTAAAATATAATATAAATATATGATTTTCAAATGTTTTATAAGTTATAACCCTAACTAAAAAAAACTAACTATTTGAATTAATGGGCTCACTGAAACAGGAATGATATATAATTTGTGTTTTGGTATATTGATAGTTATTGAATCTATGACAAATCATCGAATGTTAACTATTCTGAATAGAGTAAAAACACTTGTTATATAGTTGCTTGAACCTTTCTTGATTTCTTTTACACTTTGTATCTATTTCTTACGCTTAGAGGGACAATCGCGTGAATAAAAACAACAAGACACGATTTCCAATCGATAGATATGTAAGGACTTATTAACTAATAGTTAGGGTTACTTGACTTGAAAGTTCAAACTTTTAGACGACTGTTTTTCCCTTACAATTAATATTGCCCGGAGAAAAAAATTTAAATGAATGAAGACCTATCATAGTAAAACTAATATACCTATTCTTCGCTTAATTTAGAACCTAAAAAGTCATATTAAAATATTATTCAATGAACAATAAGTGTTATTCGTTTAGGAGAAAATTTTTTTCAAACCAAAACAAACATTGTGCAATATGACATGTATTGGTAGGCGCAAATATGCGTATATATTATAATGATGTGTCATGTGTGTATTATTGTATGAGAGTAAAAAAAAATTATTTCGAGTATCTACGAAGATGAACGAACCTATGTATCGAGAAATGAGGAAGTGAAAGTGGAAGTACATTAAATGCGTATTATACCCGATTGACCAATGTATGTATAATGTAAATCTATTATGAATGCGTTGTACAAACTACAGAAGATACGTTTGAGAATACAGGTCCACCGTAAAACAACTATAGGTACGAAAACATTTTAAGTTGATACATTTTATTGTTGATTAAATTGCTACAATCATTATTTATTTAATGAACATTCGATCTGAACTATTTATTATCGTCTACTTGTATAGTACGTTAGGTATGATGATAACCTAAAACCAGAAATAATAACATATCAATAGTATTTATTAAAATATTTAATATGTTTTCAAGCGTTTTCTGAGCTATAGTAGCATCCACTATTGTACCTATGTTTGTGTTTTAATTTCTAGAGACGATTATGTAATGCGGCCAAAAAAGCGTTGTCCAAGATACCTACCAAGCACATCAAAATGGATGACAAGGTAAAGTTATATAAAATCACGTAAACTATTTACGGCTATTTACTATTTATGGTTGGCGAGGATCATATTAGCTCATATATTTATTTAACTATTAGATTTCAGGAACAAATTATATATCTAAATAATTTCAATATTTTGCCAATAAAACTAATATTTATGCGTATACTTAGACAATAGACAACTTGGGAAATGTTAACCTAAATGTCTATACAATATATTTTGTAGGTTCACCATATTTATTTATAAACAAAATTAATATACTATATACAAATACACCGATGTAAACGTTTAATGACATAAAATGGACTAATTACAATATAAAAGTATATGAATTACGAAAACAAGATCGAGAGAAGAAAAAACAAATGGCAGTTAAATATCAATATTTTGATTATTGAGCGATTAATGTATTACGGTTATTGCTAATCACTATTATATTATCAGTCAAATCTCTAGGATAAAACCTTTACAGCCAATACATTTTGCTTAATTTTTTAACAAATAATAATTACATTTTTAAATATTTGTTGAAAATAATAATTTGTATATAACATCATAACCCATAATGTTTAAGACTACTCATCTAAATTTGATTTACAATGTAGTACATTATGAATTATGATATTATAACACTGCGGTAGTAATAATATTATACATATTATAAAGTATAAATATGTAGTTGCAGAAATCCATTTTAGACTCACCGTAAAAGTACCTGTATATTATTCTTAAACCTCAGCATAATATTTTATCATATCATGTTAACTGCAAGTAAGGCGTTAAATTAAATTGTTAACGATTATGTTTTACGATAGTTAAATAATAGATCCATAAAAACTCCTAAATTGATAAAATATTTTAAGACTAATAAAAGATAGTTTCGAAAAATGTATTCTACCAATACGCCACAATCGACGTGGGGCATCGACGCATCGTCTAACATTTAAAAAACCTTTTTTTGTACGTGAATTTGAAAAATAGCATTCAATTAATCAAAGCGTAAACAGCCATTCAATGACGAAATACGTAACTGAAAAAACAGGGTTCCCCCGCCATCGTAACAAATTATATTATCAAATTATTCATCGTTTTACAGGAAATCGTTGGTGATGGTGACTGTTGTGCAGTGTGCATTGAACCATACAGACCGTCCGAGGTGGTTCGGATACTGCCGTGCCGACATGAATTCCACAAAAGCTGTGTAGATCCTTGGCTATTAGAGCACCGAACTTGCCCAATGTGCAAAATGGACATACTCAAGCATTACGGGTTCTTGGTGAGTGACTATATAAATTCCCATTACGTTACATTAAAAATTGAAGTCCTAACAGTACATATATAGTAATAGAAAATTATAAAATATATTATTTATATAGCCAATGATCCATAGGTACAAATAGCGTTTGGGATTGGGGGGGGGGGGGGGGGGGCTAAAGCCCTACTTTGATAAAATTGAATAAGCCTAAAACAAAATGTAGAAAAAATTTGGGGGCTTAGCCCCTAAAGCCAGGGTACCATATAGGTACTAATAATATAGTGATGCGTGTTGGTTACGTTTTACATATACTATCGCGTCATAAGTCACATAGGTCTGAGTATAATATTATTTAAACAAGAATAATAGATTATCGTCTAAAAAATTTGAATTAAAATAAGCACTTACTATAAATTGTATATAGTATCTAACTACCTATTTACAACGTGAAAAACGAATTTGAGTCCACTCTCACGTGACCGATTCCACAAATAATAATATATTTTTGACATTTCAGTGATCAATATGCGTTAAAAGATTATTCTCGCCATAAACCCATATGCAACAATATTTCTACATAGGTATACGCTATTATTTAAAATTATTCATGTATGTAACACGGTCAAAGATAATTTTTCATTGCACGTGTAACCAAGTATATATTACATATTATGTTATGGTTCGTTTATGATATGATCATTAATCACAAGTATATAATATATATATATTATATTATATTTATGAATACAACATATAAATATTACATATTATACTTGTATTTAAGTATAATATAGTCGTATGGAGTTCTTATATATAAATTATAAACCAATACGATCTGCAGGGCACCAAACTGAATCCTTAATAATTATTAATTACGATCGGGTTAACCGAATATATATTTTGACTTCGTGGGCGATTTCGGATGCCACCGAAAGAAACTTTCGAAACAAAAATACGTCAAAACAGAGATTAACATAAAAAAATTCACGGTTTAACACGGTACATATATCGATGTCGGGCTTATATTGTTTTTATAACCGTACGCTGTAGTGTATAATATAATAACTAGAACATAGGTAATATGTATAATACTATATAATGAATATATATTAGATAGATACTAGGTACAATATGTTTATATATAATTATATACATAAGATATATGTATCTATATTTACAATTTTCTAGTACACCATGTAAAATCAATAATCATGCGTGACGATTTCTATATCGATCAAACCCATTACTTTGTAGTCTGCGTATTATACTCTGCATAGTCTGCATTTATGATCACTTCTATATTATAATATACAGATCATTATACTGAAAAGGAACAGTGAATAATATATTTTCCTTTTTTAGGGTAAAACAATGTGATCAAATATTCAAATATTAACGCTAATCACGAATTTAATATGTTAGAATTGTACATTAGGTATATCAAAACAAGTTTCAAATCTATATTATATTAAATAAACGGTTACAACACGCCGACATCGCCGTCATTTTTCTTGGGTTTATGTCGTACGAAGTACGATGATGATGAGGATGGCCGGATGGGTGCACACTGCACCTTCATGTTTCCCCCCTCCCATGTTTTCTTATACCTATGCTGCAGATATACATTTAAAAAAATTATGTTGCATGAAATTACCCAATATTCTAAAAGATGAGTTTATTATTGTTTTTATAGCATAAGGTACAAAATATAACTAATTTAACATTTACGTCGTCGTTATTTAAATTATACACGTTATTCCCGTGTTTTTACTTTTAATACTTGAATAACACCACTACATATTGCAGTATTCAATAACGGTCGCCGCCATACCTACCTAATATTATTAATTATTATAAAAGATTACTATTTAATCTAATACAATTTCATTGATATGATTAAAATATAATATATGATTATTTTTATTATACATATTAATTGAGGATGTTGACTATAAGTAGGTATAATGACCTTAGATAACTTTGATATATTCCCTAAAACTACTTCAATAATAACAAGTTAATAAATGAATAGAAAAAAAATATCAAAATAATGAACGTCATCAATTATATTATATGAAATAACTAATAAGGTGAAAAACTAGATTTAATGCTAAGATATGCTAATATAATATTATGTGCTTAATATTTATAGTAAATTGTTTAATTTCACTAAATATATTTAAATCTCTCAAACAAACTTCACATCATGCAATTTCTTCTCATAATACAATACCTATTCAGAATCGTAGAATAAGTATACTACATGTGGCTGTAATTTCAATTTTTTAGACAATATTGTATGGATAATGATTATGAATAAAACTAAATTTACTATAAACATTTGTTAAATATACCTATACGATGGTATAAACGTTCTTAAAACTTACTAATAATACTCACAAAAAAATTGTACGGGTTATGATTTTAACAATGTATTGAATATAATACCAAACATATAGTAAAGAATAATGATTAATAAATATGATATGACTATATTAGTAACCTTGTACCTATATTTATTATTTTCTTTTATCGAGTCTTTACATGCTGAACAAAAAGCTATATTTAAAAAAAACCTAAAAATTATAGTCAAACAATTTTAATAAATTGCACCGTAATTCAAACTTTAAAATGGTCATAAAAATAAAAGCCTTGATGTCTTGATATACAGGATGAATTGTGAATTATTATTATATATACCAAGCATATTAATATATTATACCTACATTTATTTGAAAACTGTGTTTACTAGTACCTAAGCTAAATTTGAAAAAAGCAAACCCAAACTTGCTAAAATTTCTTCAATATTCTTCCAAAATTATCTGTAGGTTTTTCGTACATTTAAAATACGACACAGAATATTAAAAATTATCTCTAAAACGTTTCAACTATAAATGATATTTCTTAATTACATAGAACTACATTGATGATTTATTTTATTTTATTTATTTTCAATGCCCGTGATTTTATACTTCAAATAAAAGATACACGCTAACTAAAAAACCTATGCATAAAAATTGTTACGAAAAGTCAAAATAATTTTTGAGCTCATTACGGCTTGCTTTTTTTGAATATAATCGAAAAAGAGTTTTAAATGAAGTATTATTTGTATAATGACGTGGATGTTAAACAATACCGATTGACGATCACCGCTTAATATTACCTTGATAAAGTTAGAAAAAACATCAGCTACCGATTTTCTAAAAGAATGTAAAAACCATAGATAATAAAGATATGGATAGGCCACGCCTATTTTAAACATATTTGAGGCCGCGTTCCCGGAGGGGAAGACAATTGAGGCTCCTTTAATATATTGACAGTCGATACTCGATATAGGTACCTATACTTTATTTGGCCTCAATTGTTCCCCTCGAAGACCGCTGATAAGACCATTATATGCCCTATTCATATCTTTATTATTTATGGTAAAAACAAAATCGTGTTAAAAATGTTTACTAAACATAAATCTAAATGGGTACGCATTTCACGATTTTATTGAAGCTATTTATCATGAACGTCCCGATTCTATACGACATTAGTGTGACATATAGGTAAAACATATAATTTGGTCACCTTAATATATTAATAACAAAAAATAAAAATAATTAATAAAAAATATATTTTTATACAATCCGATGATGTTCACCGATAAAATTTGAATATATGGACTTGTATTATTCTATATCAATTTATGCGAATGAGATGTTACGCATTTACGCATGTAGAGATCGAAGGAAAACAACTCGCAACCGTTAAAGTGAAGGTTGATTTTGTTGTGTTGACGATTCCTTTCGTCGGCACAAATAACATCATATTATTCGGATAATCTTCTGCGAACCTTGGCATTCGTATGATAATATACATTGTGAGTGTACCTGTGTATAATATATTAATATGTGATAGGTCGATAGGGAATGAAACACCACAGCAATGTCGGTCCATAACTGTAGAAAACGATGGAAAAACATGATGAAAAATGGCTTTGGTGTAATTTTAAACCAATAATTATAACCTGGAATAAAAATTAAATTACCAATCGTGTTCGTGGCTTATGCATTTAACGCGATTTAAATTTAATTACAAATTAAGAATATTTAATATTCTTCCTACGTATAAGTAAACATAGGTAAAACTACGTCATACAATGTACAGGTAGGTACATAAAAAATATATTCTATTCTATACTCCTAATTGGTAGTGACGTTGATCAATGAAAACATTTGTAAGAGTAGAAATTCATAAATGCGTTTATATATTATACCTAATAATAGATATTAAATTTAGGACATGTATATTATTATAAACGTTCAATGCGTGAAAGTTTTCAGTGTAAAATCACGATAATTCACTTCAACGATTTTGTACGAAAATTATCCTAGTGTTATCAATATAATAGTCTGGTTTCTTTTTTCATAAAGTGAGGTGAGTACATTTATAATTATCGATTGCGTATATATTAACTATGCAGTCCACAAATATATACAATACACCCATATTATCTCTGAAACAGATATCGATCCACTAAAAACATGTCTTTATATAATTTATATAGTTTTCATGACATTTGTTTTCAACAATTTGAGGGCAAAAAAATTATTATTCAATATAATATTTTGTATATTCATTATTCAGTTCCACAAAAACAATTTTTTTTACATTTTATTATCAACTTTTTTAATTGCCTAATTTAATTTTTTTTTATTATAAAAGTTTTTTAGACAGAATATTACTCTCTATAATATGTTATAGGTACGACAACAGATATTATGATGTTTTAGAGAGGTTTCTTTTTAGTTTTTTACTAAAATGTGTGGAACAAAAAAAATAAAAGTAAATCGAGTAAAATCCGTTTTTTTTATGTAATGATTATTAATCTAACAATTTATCATTATTTTAACATATTGAATGGTGATATATAATAATATCTATATTATAATAAACCATTTCTTTCAGATCATATATATATACGATATTGAGATATTCTTCAATTTGAAAGTTTATTTTTTTTCTTCATATTTCTGAAACATATACATACATACACCTTCATTATAACATTATAACATTATCAATTTTAAAGCTATACAATTACATTTTAAATCTATTAAAATAATAGCTTCCTAGTAAAAATAATTTAAGGATCTTACTTGATGGGTATAGTCGTACAAGATAGCATAACTACTACGATCTACGAGTATTGCATAGTACGGTGTATTACTGTATTATATTATAATATATTATATCATACTATATAACAGGGGTGGCCAGCGAGAAGAGACTCGCGAGCCACCAAATATATTAATAAAAATTGAAGAGCCAAGATGTAAAAAAAAAAAGGTCATATTATTATATGACATTTTTTTTTTTTTTTACATCTTGGCTCTTACGTTAATTTACGTCTTATGTTAAGTTAAGATGCGAGCCGCGGTTTGGCCACCCCTGCTATATAATATAATAATATACAGACACCATGTAGCCATGTAGGATTACAACATTTGTATTTTATAATACATCTATTAAACTATTTTAACTGATAATATTTAGTAAGTACCTATATTGCAACCAAAAAATAGTAAATAATAATATTGTTACCTATGTAATTGGTAAAAACATGTTGGTAATGTTTTTTGTTGATGACCAGTGGAATAAAGTGATTTCATGAAAATACTATACAATTCCTTCGGGTCATTAGGATTATTTATCTTTGGTTATAGTTACACATAGTTGGTTACCGCGTCATATGAGTACCTATACGACTATAGTAGGCATTTTTAATGCGTTGAATACTTATATGGGTATAAATTATTATAAACAATGATCAACTTATTATGACTCCGTTATATTGTTACAAATTTGCTATTATCCATTGTGTCATAATAAACATTTAGTCATAGAATTTCGGATTAAAAATAATTCATACAGACTAGATCAATATTTTGATGAGTGCAAAGGAGGTCTTGATTTAACTTTTGTAACTATAATATATTTTTTCATAATATTAGCCTGTTTGTAATTCTTAATAATTAACTATATATTTTAATATTATCAATTATCATTGTTATATACAAGACATGAAATCTCGTCCATTATTTTATCCAATACCACCGAAGTACATTGAATAAATGTTTATTTCGACTTTATAACATATAATATCGTTGTTCAATTATTTTTATTTGTCAATATAAGATGACTGCACTATTATAGTATTAGAAAAAAGTGTCTGTTGATATCTTCTCGGTGAAATAATATATTAATTATATTTTACTTGAATAGTACCTATATACTAATATACTATATAGTTATAAAAATATTTTCACTACTATTCAAAAACAAAGATAAACAATCTTTTAGATAGGTGTCTAACAATTTTTTATTTCCTATTGAATTTTAATAAACATAATATTCAAACATTTATTATAAATTATATTAGAAACAAATTGAGTAAAAATGCAAGGTATCTTTTTAGTTTATTCAAAATGAGTTAAAAAGAATTATGATTTTGAAATATTCATCACCATTCACCAATAGGTATATCTCATTTTATTTATAAATTAAAAATGTAAGCCTTGAAAGCTGAAATCCACTTATTGTTTTAATATTTTGCTTCGATTATTATGTGTAAAAAATTTAATATAAACAGTTTAATTGTTATCATTATGTTGTAACTGCTGTAGGGGTTTTTTTAATATGATCAGTTAGTGGAAGGATGTCTGACGCAATAATTTAGGAAATACTAATGTAACTCGAAACTTTGAAAACTGGTTGTAATTTGGTAATATATGTGTTGTTTTGGAGTTTGAACCGAGAAGCGACGTGCGTAACCAAGAAGGTTGGGATAAAAATGCGTTCATCATAATAAAATAGAATGTTTAATCATATCATATACACAGCATTAAATTGCTATTAGTATTACATTATTATGTTAATCGTTATAACTTATGAGTAACCTGTATGGCTGTATACATATGTTATATGTATATACATTATACACCTGCACCTATTTGACTGCATATGAATCTGTGCATCGTGCACGTTTATGCTGTTATAAATAATATAGGCGTTTATAAAAAAAAATACTAAACAATATCAAACGGTCAACGGCCTATATAATAAATATATCTATGGGTATACTAATAAATTAGATAGAATATTTTCTAATATCGTTGTATCTATATAGTGTCGATATTTTATCGTGTATATTTTATAACACATTAATAACAATATAACATTATAATATACGTAGCCACGTAGGTATATTATTATATAACATATTATATACCTTATGTTATGAATTTATGATAAAACACTTAAATAATGATCAATGGCAAATCTTATTAACAGTACGTGTGTGTGTGTGCCTGTACGTTTAGTTCACAGGCAGTCAAGAGAGTTTCCTGCACGTGGAAGTCGAAGAGGTGACCAACGATTTCGACGTGTACCAGTACGCACGTGGTCGGAGTTTCATGGACACGGCGCAAAATTCGAGAACGGTAAATATATGAGTTTGACGTGCAGGCGGACGCGTCACGTTAAAATAAATTAATACCTAATTAATATTTTAAGACTAAAACCAAAAAATCGAATGCTTAAAAAGTATTAAAATTACGATAGAACCAGCAATTTGAACCCCCCTACCCACGAAAATTTAAATCCGAGGCCGAAATTACGTGTGAGTGTTGTGCGTGTGTGTGTGCGCAGATACCGGACGTAGCCGCGGTGGCAGTGGCGGCGGCGGCAGCGGTCGTGTGCGAATCGCCCGACAGTAGGTCGTCGACGCCCGACGAACTGACGCCCGCGCTGGCCCAACACGACGGCGGCGGCGCCGGCGGTGGCAGTGGCGACGGCCGTTCTACAGACGCCGCCACCAACTGCACAATGGTCGCCGCCGGCACCAACCGATCGACGTCATTCGGTGAGTACGCACCTGAATGCGCGCTTTTGAACCTTTTCGCAGTGATGCTCCCATCGATTTTTTTAATGTTTACTCAGTGGCCGTCGAGTGTCCGACCAGGGATATTTTTACTTTACCGATGGTTTATATTAGGAGGGGGCGACTGAGACGTGTCCTGTATCCATGATCACGAGCAAAAAAATGATAATGTCGATAATTTGACAAATCGCTCTCCTAAAAGAAGCCAACTGATAAGTTATATTATTTGCAGCAGCTATATATAAATATCAAAATCATCAAGTATACCCGCTCACGCAAACAATATTTAAATTTTATCATAGTTTCAGTAAAAACTCCCGACGGGACCTCTCCAGTTTACTCTGCAGTAGGTGTATCCATGATTTTTCAACAACATCTTGTGATGATTTTACGGCGTATATTGTATTACACATTTACACATAGTGATAGTATACCCTATGGGAACACCACTGCGGCTTTATGGCTTTTTAATGTTATTCTATGAATATCGTGTTCACATATGTATATGTATAATACGGGGTATGTCTACATCAAAGTCTTTATTTTGTTTTCCCATATGGACATAACAGACACAGAAGGTAGAACCAATCATCTTTTATAGACGTCAGGGAGGTACGTCCTAAGCCTTGGATTAGGTATATTTTTTTCATCTCTCTACGCTGTCTACGGTCCTCGGAGGGTTGGTTATCGCATAAAAGCGTGTGCCACACATGCAGTGTATTTTATAATAAATCATTACACAAGTTTTGAGGAGCAGTCCTATATATAATAATATAATATTTTATATAGGTATTAATATATTATATTATACATTGTATATGTATATATTATATTGTGTGTGTCGTCTTATATATATAATATGTTTAAGTACCTATCTGCACTAAACAACGCGGGTTGCACATATGGTGTCGTCGTTTCCAGCTGTCCTATAATAGTGTATGCAATAAACTTATTGTGTGTAGCAGTACAAGTTTTATTTTTAGAGGCTCCGTGCTCACAATGTCATCAAATAATATATGATTCTTTATATCAAAGAGAACGGTGTGGTACTGTGATAGGTTAGGTTTTATATAATGAATAATCATGTAGCTGATAACAATTATTTAAACAGTGTCATTTCTCAGGATTATAGAGCTTTAATTTTGGGAGGAATGCTAAAATTGTGTATGCAAAATATTATTATACATAGTATGGCCTCCTTCCGCCAATGTTGCATTTTCAAACAATAATAACATTTTTGGTTGGAGCTACCTCAAAAGATTTTGCCCTATTTTAATATGTATATGGTTTGAATAGTCGTGCGATTTAGGGTTTTTGCCGCCACTGATACGCTCAGTGTATACCTAATTTCTATATACGAAATCGTTTCGACGTCAACTCAATTTCACTTGTTTTCTAAGCATTGTACCAGTTAATTATTATTATGTATACTTTCTATGTCGCGAACTGCACAAAACCAGTATGTTTATCGCGAATTATCAAAAGTATAGTAAAATATGCAAAAATGTCATTAAAAAAACTATAGTTACCTATATTTATATATATATGTATTATGTATATATTTAACCATTCATAAAAATATAGTACCTATAATACCTACCTATGTATTATAATACCTGCATTTGCACGTTTCGTGGAACACAGCATGTATATGTAATAATGGTGTAAACATTTTAGTAATCTTTTCGTTTTTTTTCCCACCAGAAGAGCAGTCTCCGGTCCACTCTGTTAGCGTACCTACAACAGCTAAATAGTCTGACGATGGCCGACGCACTCACAATCACGACTGTATTTTATTGAATAACTATACTTGTTATTTTTATAACATACACCTGTTCCGCAAGACCGTTTCCGGATAGCGTGTGTTTGTGTGCGTGTGTGCGTGGTTTATACCACAGGAATCCAAAACAATAATCGGTAAAAAATATTAGCACGTCGTACATTTACTGTGTATAATATTATCTCGGCGTTTATTGTGATTTTTGTACGGATGTTTGCTATAGCTTATCAGCTGCAGATCAATATTTAATTCGAATGCTCTACGGATATGCTTGACTTAAGAGGGGCGCAACAGTAAAATCGTTTGTTGTATTTGTCATAACTCATCTCATAAGCACGTGATGAAAGCGGTGGGTAATTCCACCAATGTAATTACACGGTCAAAATTAAGGTATCCCACACCTATCTATCATAACTAATATGAAAGAAATTATCGAAAACAATTTTATCCGTGTTTCGTTGGAGGTTTTTTATAATTTAGATTAGTCAGTATGAATTGATAGACAGTTAAAAAAACATCATTAAAATATTTAGAAATTAGAAATCATACAAAAAAAAAACTTCCGTCACGAACAAAATTGTACTCAATAATTTCACCATACATGCTGAAACCTTAATTTTAACCGTGTAATCATAATCATGATACTAACTTAACATGTGTAAGACAAAACATGACAACTGATTATTATTGCGCCCTTTTAAAGCTCATTACCAAAAATACAGGGTAATAATTGTTCACATAAATACACACTACTCTGCATTATAGCAGGATATTGTGAAATTTTGAAATTTTGAAGAAGAAAAATGTTTTATTTAGTTTGAATTTTAAAGTAATTTAAATTCGACATTATTCATGTTATTCTAACAGCAATTAACGATTATAGAATATACCTATTACCATTTTAAATCCAATTTTTTTAAAGTCGTTTGAATTTCAAATTTTAACAACATTTGTCAAAATCATAAAAACCTGAAAATTATTTTGTAGCTGAAAAATCGTAGTTTTTAATTGTCACTTCTAAGACTTGTATATTTATAAAAAAATTCATCGGAAGTTTTTTTACTTAAATTTATCAATAAAATGTTCGGCATAAAGGCGCATACATTTTTTATGAATGTTGGATGTTCAAATTTTGATGACATTGCATATTCACGATTTTACCAGAAGTATAAAACCTTATAATATATCTTCAGATGATATTTGTAAAACATTCTACTATTACAATCATCATCAGGGCCGCAATCAAGGGGGGAGCTGGGGGTGTACCGCACCCCCAAAAGGGCCCCATCATCATATTTAGGGGGCCCTTTTCAGACATAAAGGATTTTAGATTTTAAACTAATATGAATTTTTATTCCAATTTACAACACAATATGATGAAAATTGAAATTTTTCGATACCTGCTACACCCGTCCAACATCCAATATTATGTATATATAGGATTGATTATACTTATGAAAATAACATTTTATACAACATTTTATACTATACATTTTTAACTATAACTTGGCCTCACAAATAAAACTTTATTGATATTCATAGCAAAAAAAACCAAAAAACTTGAAATTGAAATTATCCGTAAACAACTCAAAATGAGTCAAAATATTTCGAAAATTTTATCATGTATAGGAATTCATAAAATAAACATTTAGTGAAATTTTCATGTATCTATAGTTACTCGTCTTGGAATTACAAAAAAATCTTAGATTTAAAAAGACAATTTTTTATAAATTTCTAATACAAATTTATTTAAACATTTTCGTGAATTTTACGCATGTTGTCAATATTTTAACTTTAAATGTTTATAAAAAAAAAATTGTGAATATAGATTTTTAATATTTTTTATTTGTCTTTAAAACAATATATTAGGAGCTGTCTATTAAATTTTCAAGCTTTTTTGCCCAAAAAATAATATTTTATTGATATTTATTGAATAAAAGACTAAAAAAATTGGAAACTGAAAATATCCGTAAACAGCTCAAAATAGGTAAAAATATTTTGATGTTAAATGTTATAAAAATGTTATGATGTATAGAAAATTCTAGTATAAACATTCAGTCAAAATTTTTTGTAAGTATCTACGGTCATTTGTTTTAGAGTTACATCAAAACCCAAAATTGATTTTGTCAAAAACCGATTTTGCGAAAAACTCCCGTTTTTCCTTAATTTTTCTTCTGTTTTTCACTGCACTTTTGAAAACTATTTGGAATTTTTTACTTTTACTTACCTTCTACTTCTACTTACTCACCAGGGAGATGTAATCCCACCCTTAACTGCGGTTTTGGTGCTATGCAATTTTGTAAGACAAAAGTTTGAAATAGGGGGCCCCAAAATTTGACTCGCACCTGGGCCCTTTTATCTCGAGTTGTGGCACTGATCATCATTATACACTTTTCAAAATATTTTAACTAATTTTAAGCTATTAACAAGAATTTGAAATTTTCGCTTTTGTTTAGTTATTATTTTTTTTTTCTAAACATTGATCAAGATTTTATCCTCAGTAAAAATACTGGAAAGTTTAATATAAGGTTCTTAATTAGTAATTTGTAATTTGTTTTACTTATAGCATTCTAAAAATATTAAAAATACTATTTTAATTATTATGTAGGTGCTTACTTCAAATATATCAATCGTATTGACTAGAAACTTTTCACTTTTACGTACTTATATATTATTTGATTTCCTTATACAATGAAATGTTCAAAATTATATATGGACTTATTTTAAGCTATATATTTTACACCACGAATCTTGCATTCACACCGCTCTATACGATTCTTCAGAACATTTCACCTGTGCGTATTACGAACATACACGGTCTGCGCTATGGTAATATATTATTTTATATATTTTACCTACACAATATAATAGGGGCCTCGGAAGACATTGACTCCGGCTGGAACCCCCATTATTATGATATACGCGGGTGTCTGTTTAACCGCAACTCGCTAACACGGCGTTGTATAGGTACCTACGTATAGCAATTATTATTATAGGTGCGTTACCGCTAACAAGGTCGTGACCGCGGTCAACGAACACGCGGTTTGCAGTTCTCGCCAAACTCCCGACAACTCAACTTCCTACTTCCGATCCGATTTCCTCAGCAGTCTTTCGGACACAAATATACGGTCATACGGACCCCGTTATTCTATTATTTAACCCCACGTTCCCATGTAGTGCGCCGACGTGTCCTCTTAACATGAGCCATGCCTAATTTGAATAAATACCAAGTGACAAGTAACCCATTTTTTAGCTTTCAAATAAAGGGTCTTAATTCTAAATTATCCAAGTAATATTGTATTCATTTATCTCTTTTACGCACTTAGATAAGACTACGTCAATAGGTACCTACCTAATACGTATAATACCACGATACCTACCTATATACTATTACCTAGTTAAAGTACGTTTTGTTTAATATGAAATATAAATAATATGTAATTCAGTAATTGTCATTTTGTCGTATCCGATGAAAATGTGGTAAATATTGTTGTTATCATTATTTTCGTGTCTATAACAAAACACAGATACCTACATTTTTTTCTTTTAAAATAAAATAAAGTTGTAACTCCAACTGACTCAACGATAAGTCAATACAACAGATGAAACATGAAAACATGGTTTTTTTAAAACAATGTTATCGTTTGTATTGTAACAATCAAATGTAATTTGATATTGTACAATTCTTTAAAATTTATCAAAACTTCTTATAATTTATGTCTTTATATTAGTAGGTACCATTACTATACCATTATAGGTGTACAACGTCCATGTAACCATGTTTATAGTTTCCTGTTTTCATTTTACTGTACCTTAGCTCAATACATTTTACAGTAGTCTTGTACTTTCGTATCGTATCGTAGTGGAAAAGTACCTGGTGGCTAATCTTAAGAATATAACCACCGAATTGATTATATTATGTTAATAATTAAATAACAAATTAAGTAAATCCATGGCCCATGCGAGGAAAATTTTCAAAAATTCTGTTGGTGGCTGCACTTATGCAGTCTATGACATTAACTAGAGGGCTTATATATATATACTAAGTATATAGTTATATATAATATTATATAGGCTCTCTAACCTTAACTAGGTATAGAGTGCCTTGAAACAGAGAATGTGTCCATACGGATAGTATTTGATAGGTAGGAATCAAAATACCTACCTATATATACCTATGAGTAGAGAGCCTACACATATAGGCTATATATGCTATATAAGCTCGTATACCACAAAATAATCTAAGGAGGATTTTCAATTGTTTTTGTTTTACATTTTAA
Source organism: Acyrthosiphon pisum (assembly GCF_005508785.2). Taxonomy (NCBI): domain Eukaryota; kingdom Metazoa; phylum Arthropoda; class Insecta; order Hemiptera; family Aphididae; genus Acyrthosiphon; species Acyrthosiphon pisum. Next base: position 64,474,086 of record NC_042494.1, read on the forward strand.
CTATAGGTGGTTTTTTTTTATTTCGTTTGTAAACGAATAAAATATAGTTGGCAGGCATCAAACTTCAAATATCTATGACCATCACGTTAGTTAATACCTATACTCGTTAATCGTTATTATATTATATAATAATGTCATGTCAATATTGAATTAATATCATATTTTCACAGACAGTAATATTAAATAGATAGGTAATTCAACTATATTTTATTAAATTACAAGATAGCTGTAATATTGATATTTTAACTATGGATCAGAGTTCCCAAACTTTTCATTGTACTTCATTTTCGAAAAATTTTAAATTTTGACAACCCACTAGCCACTTACTACCTAACCACCATTTTTCTTTCAACGAAATAAATGTATCAATGATAATTGGTAATATAGGTAGGTAGTTACATGGGAAATATTGTATCATGTATTCATATGAGTAATGAGTACATAGTATATATGACATACTATTATTATGCGCAACTCTTGTATTTATATATTTAAAATATATAGGTATTTTCTTTGTTTGTTTAGGTATTATACCTGTATCAGGACTCAGGAGGGTATTTTTTAAAGGGAGTGTTTAAGTGTCTTAATTTGATAATTAAATACGACTTGGGAGAGGATGACTGTTCACACATCTAATATATTGTTTAATTAGGTACACGGCCGAAGCCCCGAAGAGGGGTATCTTAATACCCGAAGTACCCTCCCCCCTTGGCTACGTGCCAGTATTGTATAATGTACCTATATATATATTATAGTAATATTATATTATTTATTATATTATATTAAGTAAAAAAAACTATAATCGGGACTTACAGATTGGGAACATTCACTAGGTAGGTATACTTACCTAAAGATAATGTTGATAGGTACTAATTGTTTTTTTATTGGAATAAAAAGTAGGTATAAGGTAGATAGCTAGATGTTTAACAAAAAGTAGGTTTGATACATTTTAAAATATATAAATAAATAGTAATTATAATGGCATAATACTTAACAACATAGCGTGTAGAAATATCTTAGCAATGACCAGTGCTGCAACTACCTACCTGCAACCGCCTGATGGGCCTTACAAATGTATCGGGTCCTAAAATTTTACTACTCATAATATTATGTAAACAGTTGTAAAATCAAATGGAAGAATGCAAAAATTTTGAATTTTGAGTGTTTCAAAATAAATGTAGCCTATAGCCATTACTTCCATTGTATTGGTTTAACAATACCTTGAAAAGAACAAACAATTTTATAAAAAAAATAATTCGTTCCTGTAAAAAGTGAATCCAACAAAGACCATTAAATATATTTTATAATTATGTTGACTTTCTCAATTGACGCAAATGTAAATATTTTTAGGATATAGGCACGAGTAGTAGTAGTCAACATGTAGGTACTTAAAAGAATAGTACCTACCTATTACCTACCCTTGATTATGGTAGCAGATTCAATAGATTCAACCCGTGAGGGGGGGAGAATTTTTCAAAATATGAAGATAAAAAGTTTAAACAAACAACAGCAAAGAATATTTATTTATATATTATGTAGTACAAGAAATTAGTTTTGTGTAGATAATGATACTATGATATAGCGGCAGAAGCTACTTTATAGTAATTTTTTTCATATTAGGGGCACCAAATGTTTACTACAAAATTAGCTCTGCTAGACTTAGATCCAGCACACCTACTACGTACCTTATAGAGTAAAGAATAATTTGTTAGAGCCCACGGATCACAATTAATTTTAACAAGCCGCAATTATCTTCTGGCTTTATTCTTGGGGAAATGTTTCGTTAGTTACCCTTTTTTTTTCCAAATTTGTACACCCAATAACTGCACATCCAGGCAGTACTTAGTTATTATAAAATATAATACAATATTTAAAAATAAAACTGTAAAAATATTGACTATCATAAATACTGAGTCCAAAAACAATATAACTTAAAATCAAAACACTGAAATTGCTATCAATACTCCTCATAACAATATTAGCCAACTAATGGCAGACAATCCAACCAATAAATCAAAATCGACATGGCGTATATGCACACTTTCTTCATTAAAGCACTCTATAAAGTACTAATATTAGTATAATCCTCTAAATTTAATATAGAGGAGTTTCAGTTATGCATTTTTAAAAAAAATATAAATACCAGCATAATAACCCGTTCCCACATTAAAAAATCTCTAGAACCAAATAAATAATCAAAATGTGAACCAGGTTTAGAAAAATATTTGTTTAGTATAGGTACATTTTTATTTTTAACACTCCTTCTACAATTTAGGTGTTTGGTGTACACAATATTTTAAACATAATATACATTATACAATTTTTTTGGTTTTATTTTCTATTTGACAAAATGTTGATTTAACACAATTAATATTTATTTATGTATTTGTTTTTCTTTTTTAGACTCTGATTGGTGGCACAGCCGACTAGGTCCACTGCGACAGACGCGTTCTTCAGATGGTTTCTGAAACATCAAAACAATGATTCAGGACGGATGTGATACTAGGAATTAAGATGACTTAAACTTTGTAATAGAATGTATCTTCAGTTTAAGTCTTATTATTATAGAGATTAGGATTAGGTACAAAAAAAAATATATTGTATAATTTAATGAAATTGACTTTTCAGTATAAGTTATTAAAGCCGTATGAATAAACCTAGTCAGTATTCCTATAATATAATATAGCACTCTGATAATGACTGGATTTAAATGTGAACGGTACTTTTTGTAACTATTTTATAGATAAAAATGTATAATATTATGTTATTATATTATTTAATATTTACTATTAAAATAAAGATAAATATCAAGAATTTAAGGTTTGTAAATAAAAATGATTATACAATTAAAATATTATATTTATGAGTATTACATTTTAACAAAATACTAATTATTTAATCTTCTATACCTAATTTTGACGATTTATGTGAAAGTACGCTTCGGTGATGGTATGTAAGGTGGTGGAGGAGCTGGGTTTTCAAATTCACCGATCGAGTCCATGTATGACTGGAAAGCTCTCAAAAATCTTAGCTCATAAGGTATACGCTCTTCTGTCTTGGTTAGTTTTACACCTAGATCTTCCAACGTTGGCAGCCTTTCATCAAGTATATCACTTACAAACTCCTATAACACACAAATATTATTCATATCACTTTTATAAATGAATAAAATTTCATATATTCACAAGCCTAATTTTACAAAACTATTTACTCTTTCAAAGCGCTCAGAGGTAACATAACCTGGAGGCCAACTGGGACAGAGTTTGTCTGTTAACCACATTTTTATTAAATATTGAGGATTTTCCAAGATACCAGTACGTTTATAATCAAAGTTGAATTGATTATTACGGCGTAAAACTGCAAACATCCAATCAATCAAATCAGATAACATATAAGGAGTTGGCCTAAAAAATGTTTGAATTTTTTGTTATTAAATAATATTGTAAAAATGTATTCAGATAATCTTGATTGACATACCCAACAGCTTGGTAAATTTTCCCTTTTGTTGAACGATCAAGCATAGCATTCACAATGCCATATGCCACATCGGATACTGCAACAGGTTGTTTAACTGTTTGTTCTCCTTTTTTCCATAAAACAACTTGCTGATGACTACGACGCCATGCGTGACTGTACATCCTAAGTAATAAATATTTTTCAAATTTTCTTGAATTATAAAATATAAAAATGTTATCATACAATTTATAATAATTATCTTTTTTAATATATTAATATAATAATTTATTGACAAGAATACCAGAAAAGTTAAATATATTTTTTTTATTTACAAAATTATTCAAATGTTTACCACTTCTGACTAAAATAATATGAAAGAATTGAAAACATATTATTTATAATATTTAATTTTTGACATAAAACCTCAAGTAGATTATTTATTACAATATATTTTACCTAAAATAAAAGTAGGTAATAATTATTTAAAAAATAAACAATGGGAAAACATTGTACCTATTGATTTTAACAACTAACATAAATCAATGCATTGAACAAGTAATTATATCAAATTATCACTTATACTGCTATTTCATATCAAATTTTATTAAATACAATAATTGGTTCAAAGGAAAATCATAGACTATAATCCGTTACAAAAGCGAAATATCAGGCTGCGACTAGTTTTTGTCTGACAGAGCGCATCTTCCACAAAACGATATAGGTAGTGACCGATGGAAGGAGAAAAAAGTTTGCAGAACGGGTATATTCTCTTTTGGAACAGAGTATATGTTACATGGAACATAAAAGGTATTAGTTTTAAATTGACATTGAAGGCAAATGAGCTCTATTAAAATGTCAAAACAAAAAATTTGGTTAATTTTATGGCAAGGTTTGACCTGGCTAAAAAACCGTTTATATTTCAATGGATTTGGTATGTATTTAAAAAATTAACAATGGTTTCGGTTAGGGTTTTAATATCTGTTCAAAATGATATCAGTACCTAACGGCCGAGTTGTGTGCATAGGTGTGGCTTTGTTTAGTAGCAGCGCATGACACAAGCGATGCACAGGTGATCTATCATCTATGGTTGGGGGTAGTGGCTGAACGCTAACTAAAACTCGACTAACTTCGACTAAAACTGGTCACCGCCGGGTAATGAACTAATTTTGAACAGAGTTTAACACTGACTTTTAGATACTTAGGGCCGATTTCACCAACACAGTTAATCACGGTTAAAGTTAACCGGAGTTTAATCAGCCAAATTTGGCGGTTAAATATTTGTTATTAGCCGATTAAGCGTTAACCGTGATTAACTGTGTTAATGAAATCGGCCCTAAGTGCAATATATTAGTTTAGTGCAAAATAATATTAACTTATAGAAAATAATTGTTATTAATATGGCTAAATCTTAACTGTTAAAATGTAGGTACCTATGTAGAATTTTAAATTATGGATATGCCAATTACAAAATAGCTTAATATGAACAATTGCATAACAGTGCAACTGGCGAGTTGAAATACTTAAGTAATAAAACCAAAATATTTCAATGTGACTGCAAATGAGCAGGTAATTCAATTCAATAGTTTTGTATAATAACAAAGTAGGTATTTAACTTTTTTTGAATATAAAAATACTTAAAGCTCAACAATTATTTTAAATTTTACTATCATTGATGACTGATAATATTATGAGACACTTACAACAAAAATCTGTCGCCTTGACCATAAATGTCGGATGGACGAAAAATAGTAGCATCAGGAAACTCATCACATACTGCTTGTTCGCCAACTTTTTTAGATGCCAAAAATCCTGATCCTTTTTTCAGATAGATAGGCTAGAACAATAAAGAACAATTTATTACCAAATATAATGGAATTATAATATTATTATTATAAAATATATATTGATAGTTAAGAAACCGTAGGTAAATAGAAATATTAATACTATACATTTTTTATTTCCGTAAAATATACTGTATACTGCAGGCACGGATCCAGAGCAAAGATCTGGGGGGGGGGGGGAACAATTTTTTTACAATACAAATACAATTATAATAAATTATTATCCTTTATTCTTAATAAATAGTAGATATTACGTATAATAATATATTATATTATCAGACATATATTATGTGATTTGAAATATAGTAATATAGTAAGTTTTAGGATCTGTAGAATTATAAAAAAATATGTCTAAAATATGTCTGGGCCCCTAGCCCCCCCCCCCCTGGATCCGTCACTGGTATACTGTCTTATTTTATATTCTATAAATTATTAATAGAAGATTATCAGAAATGAATAAGATGTATTTGTAGAGATTAGAGGGTAGGTAATTAAAAGTATTGTTAATATAAAAATATACCAATAACTTACAGCTGGCAATGGATCAACATTAAGTGCAGATACATGAATCAACCGTTCAACACCCATCTCACGACTAATACGTGCAATACGTCTTGCTCCTTCAACATGAACATCGTTGAATTTGAAATTTTTTGTTTCCCAATCACGTCCCACTAAATTAATGACAACATTCGAGTATTTTACGGCTTTCCTGATAGATTCTTCATCTTGCAAGTGATATGGTTGAAATAACACTTGACCCAGATCGCCAGCTAGTTTCAACTCCCTTATGAAGTAGGCATCTCCTCGGTATGGAATAATTAACTGTTCTCACATTGAATTTGAATAAATAACGACATCAATATAAATGGTATTAAAGCAAAAATACCTGTGTCCCGATCTTGCCCAATTTGTTGATAAGATTACCGCCCAAAAGTCCGGTTGCTCCAAAAACGGTGGCCACCACTCCATTGAAACTCGACCGACCGCCGGTACCCCTTTTCAGTTGCGACAGAGACGGATTCTTGATGACATGGGGTTCAGAAGATTCAGTGCTATAGTGCGAAGACGAGCAAACAGCCAATGACAAACTCCGATTCCCTGTAAACTAAACTTTGTACACGCATTCCAATTTAGCATGATTTCAAAGTAAATACGTACTGAGAACCTTCACGTTGTTGCTGAACACGTGCACGGACATGTTTGCACGCGATTAGCACTGTTAAGTATACGGTCGAAGTCAGTGCAACATTCCTCAACGAAGACGATTTACTTAATTGACTGTTTCCCAGACTTTACGAGAGTTAATACACCTTTGGAGAATTATTCCAATAACGTGATAACTGATAACGAAAAAGGATTTTTCAAACAGCTGTGGTCGGTAGGACAAAATGATAACTTTAAAATGAACTGAACCAGTGGTACTACCAACGGCACGCGAAAAACCAACAAATATCGTCATTCTAGAGACACTGAAGCGTACGTTGCGAAAATTGTAGGTTTTGTTTCCCTGTCCGTCACGTCGTGTTTTCACCTCTTTCTGATGAAATAAAACGCGGTTTGTTCAGCTCGACTTAAATATTATTTTTTCAGCTCTATTCTAACGAAACATGGTAAGTTATTATTGTTAATATTACTTATTGTATTAGCAATCGGACATGCTTCTTCCTTGCCGATGTACGTATTACGCGGTAAGACCGTACATCTGTAATTGACACATGCCAACATCGCTCCCTAAAATCATGGTGCTATTACGTTTTTTCCATGTATTCCATTTGCAACGATGTTGGTTTTCACCTTATTTATTTCGTCACTGAGTTACCGTTATGTGTACATTAATAGCCGAATTTATCGACATGATACGAAAACTGCTCGAAATTAATAGATTGTCAGGAAATTTATGTGTTACGTAGACGCTCGACGTTCAGCTAACCATGTTTTTTCTCTGTATTTTAGCCACCCAAGAAGGACACAAAGGGCTCGTCCAAACAGCCCCAGAAAACTCAAAAGAAAAAAGAAGGAGGATCTGGTGGCAAAGCCAAAAAGAAGGTCAGTTTTCAAATCAATACTGGTTGTAATCACAATTAAGGTTATGTTATACATTTTTATTTGTTTTTTGAGTGCAGAAGTGGTCTAAAGGTAAAGTTCGTGACAAGTTGAACAATCAAGTTTTGTTCGATAAGGTATCATATGACAAACTGTTAAAAGAAGTTCCATCGTACAAACTCATTACCCCGTCTGTTGTTAGTGAACGTTTGAAGGTTCGTGGATCATTGGCAAGAAAAGCTTTAGAGGAACTCTGCCAAAAAGGTGAGTAGATATACAAATAAACATTTTATGAACAAAATTCATGATTTTTGAATATAATTATGCAGGTCTTATCAAGCAAGTAATACAACACCATGCCCAATTAATATACACAAGGGTAACTAAGGGAGACGAATAAGGATGTTTTTGTAAAATAATTATTTTATTAAATATATTAAAAATAATATAACAAAAATTCAAGTTTTGGTTTATTTAAGTGTAATAAGGTAATTAGTTTTAGTTAAAATTTAAATTAGATACTATAATTTATGATCTGTCAATGTGTATATAAACATCGGTTTGACATAATTCCGATATTGAACACATTTACACATTTTCCTAATTTTATGGTTTAAAGATAAATAAACTACAGGACTATTCTTAGGCGTTCGCTCATTCAAAAATACTTTATTTAGCTTATTTTCAATTAAATAATACACAACAATTAGTTTTGTAGTTAAATTAATAAATTTTGTCAAGGACTTAAGTAAAATGTCAAAATTTAAATTTAAAACCAAGTACTTTACAGTATTATCTTAGAAAAAACAGTATAACATTTATATAGTCCTGCCCGCGAGAGTCCATACGTGCTAACGCGTCCGTCGCTGCACATCGGTTCCCCTTCCATAAGCCGAATTATACTGATCGGAAGCCGGCCGTCAATGATCGCCAACAGCCGTCGTTGACATTCTTGTATACGTAGCAACAGTAATAAACACGTTTTTACGAAATTTGATTAATTTGTTTTTTTATAACTGGTCTTTTGTGTTTACGTTATAAGTTTATAACATATTTTTTTACGAGTTTTTTTTTATTCAATATGGAGAATCATATAACACCCCCAAAACGCAATTAATTAGCCGTGTTAACGAGCCGCTGTTTTCACATTGCCAAGTGTTGGGAATGGCACTATGGTGGGAGGAAATTCGGCCGGCAGACGTCGCGTACGCCAGTATCGATGCGCGGTTTATGTATGGACTCTTGTGGGCTGGACTATAGTTAGGTACATTCAAAAATAAGTTATTTTGTGTGTTAAAGCTTTATTATTATCTTAAACCTAATACTTTTTAAATAATCAAATTTTTTTCAACTTCTTTTTTCTATAGGTAGCATTATAATCTGCAAATGATAATTTTTGTTTTTTAAATCTTTTTACGGGATGTAATAGGGAGACGTGACAGATGTAATAACTTTTGTTCTAATCAATGTTTTTTTTTTTTAATACTGAAAATGAAAAAAAAAATGGATAAATTCAAAATAGCCAATTTGCAAATGTGATTTAAAAGAACAATTTTGATGGTAAAAACAATTATCTAAGTCAAGTAGCTTATTTTTTAAATTTTTAATATTTTTTTGAGTAAATTCATTTAAAATATATATAAATAATAAGTTTAAAATATTATTTTTAGAAATTTCTTGACAAGAGTATATATTTTTTTAAATTATTTACTAACCATATATTTTTGGCATACGTTATTGTAGCATCTTTTTTTGTCAGGTCTTCCCGTTACACCCTGTATTATATAGTATAATGTTCTTTGTTGTATAATGCCAGTCCACTTATAAAAAATGTGTATATGTACCTATTTCGTTGACTGTTTAAATTATAAACAAATTTAGTAATACTTACTTTACTCAGAAAAACTTAACACTACACATCATACACATTTTTTACTATATTATGTCAGAGTAGAGATATTATTTTAGTCTGATTATTTAATATTTTAATAAGAACTTCAGCGATAATTAAAAAATTACAATATTGTATCAAACTAGCAAATATTGATATTATATTTACAGTGATGTGTTACTACATTTTAATATTTTATCATATTTCAGACTTATCCTCGTCTTATTCTATTATATTTATAAACATAATAGAGATTGTCGTACCCCCATGTTTTATCTTTGTCTCATTAACGTATACTAGCAAATGCCACATTTTTCGTAGGCAATGCATTTTACTCAATTTAAAAAACACTATTTTTAATGTTGTGTGAATCGACTTAGTCAAATTTTGAAGTAAATAATTATCTATTTTTAAATACATATTACTTATATATGCAGGTATGTCAGCCTCTTAACATTGTTGGAAACATTTGTATATCTTGTCAACATGGACAGCTGGGTTATGAATCACTGTTATCTTATCACACGGTTAAATATTTAACTCTTTTTATTGGTGGTAGACGGCACTGCTGGGACGATTGTGCATTACTTCACAATAAATATTTGACCCTACGAACAGGGCTTTACACTATAATACACTAGATAAGAAACTCTTGCCATTAAATAAATCTTGTCTCAGGATTTCTTGGTTGTTAATTGACAAGGATAATATTGTGTAAACAATATGTGTATCATTGGTATTTCGGGATATCACCTAATTATTTTTCAATTTTTATATCCATGCAAACTTTTCCAAGTTCCAACCCTAAGCATGAAAGACAAGTTTCTTTTATTTACTTAGGGTATATACTCTGTCCAAGGTGAGAGAGCAACCCAGCGGTTACCAAAAATCGTCTATTTCTGCGCATTCCAACCAATTAACCGGCACGAGCACAACTTGTTGAACGCTGCCGCTAGACTGTGCAGCGGCACCATTGTATGCCGGTTCAGATACCCCATGGTGGGAGAATTATTCAGACCTCAAAACGGCGGAGCTCATTCCATTTGGATGCACAAGCGAGGTGTGCTCTCTCGTTGGACAGAGTATAATTCAATACGTAATAATAATAATATTTTTTTTTAACTAACAGTTTGTAAATAAGTTGCAGTTTAACATGACAAACAAAATATAATATAATGGTTTCAACCTGCCGTATTAAAATGTCTTGTTTGTTATTTTATGGAACTCGTGGAATTACAAACGCAAAATATTTTTATGGGTTGGTACTCTCAAAATAAGAAATGGCTGTATAAAAGTGTTACTTTAAATAATTTATATATATGCTTCTAAACATAAATATATTTTATATAAAATAATATAAGCATTAGGTAAACCATAAAAAAAAAATATATATATATATATATATATACATCAAAACAATGTTTGGAAAATAACAGGTTGATAAATCTATACATCAAACTGGGCAGTCAATTTTATATTTAATAATTATGTATGACTAAAATTTAATTTATATTACTTTAATTAGGATTATTATTTTTATAGATATGTATCCTCCCTGCATATTTGTTTAATTTTAAAACTTAATTCTATAATTTATAGATTATAAATAAACTTCAAATTATCCTACTGTGCTTGAGAAAAGAAACAATAATTCAACACAGCTTGTAAATCATCAATCAAATAAGAAATTTAAAAAAAAAAACAATTTAACTTTTAATTACACATAAATTAATTTATATTGTATTTCATGAACGAAAAAAAAAATCTAACATATTAACAACATTCAAAAAGAAAAATATATAATTAATTCAAAGATATTTTTATAAATTGTGTGGAAAATATTAGTATTTTAATTCTTAAGACTTCAGTGATCAGTATTGTATATACAGACAAGTTATTTTATTTAAAAAACATTACAGTAGAAAAACATGAAATACAGGCACACATGCATACTTATATTTTAAACTAATTAAGATAATTAATTATTATATAAAAGGATAATATTAATATCAAAATTAAAATTATGAGTTTTTTTTCAAATATTCCAAAAGAATTATAACATAAACTTTATTGTTACTTGAAATTATTTACAATACAATTTCTAGACTAAATATAGAAGAAATCTACAACAATTTTTTTTGTTTTCAATCGAGCAATTTTAATTTATGGAGATTGGTTGTATATATATATATATTATATTAATTTAATTTAATTTACATTAAAAAGAAAAAAACCTTAAAATTTGTACAAAGGTGTTTTTTGGAAAGTGATGCATATCAATACATGTTCCCATTACCGATGCCGACATTGTAGCTAAGTGGCGGTGGAAACAAACCGACTGATGTAAGACGGTAACTAGCCCTATCTTGGCGCATAGCACCAATAGTATGTCTTTCAACATGCTGCAACAATGGATTGGGATACTTGTCAATAACATGATTAGCTCTGATTAATTGGTGCATGTTTTGTGGATTTTTAGCCCCTAAACATACAAAAGAAAAAATATTAGTAAACAAGTGGGTGTCAACAGATGACTGACAATTAATGACAAATATTAAATAATAATAAAAAAAAAAAAAACCTTTAAACCAAAATGCAAAAAACTATGAAGCAATTGAAAATAAGGTTCAAGGGTCTAGGGAGTAGAATAAGAATATATGGGTTTAGAGTACAGAAAGACATATAATACATATCTAAATTATGAATAAATTTTAAGGTAATAAGCTAGTTAAAAGAATAGCCACCAAATACTTGTACCAAAACTTAATAAATGCAACTACACAATTATAATCTGAACTTATAATTTAAGATGAAAAGACAAACAAAGATAATATACATTAATTGTATTCATTGACCATCAACAACCAAAATATAACTTCAATTACCATTTATATAAAACCAAAACCTGATAAATAATACAAATAAAAAATTCCATTCAAATAAAAACATTATAATGTTATATAACCAATAAAATAACACAAGGATATTTTTGATGGTATTTAGGAAAAGATAATGGCTATTGAAATATGATAATAGGAAAAAACACAACATATTTGATTTTTAAATATTAAAATTGAAAAATATATAAGTTGATTTAATAGAATACAATATAAACAATATTTTTACTTCAGCATCATTGAGCAGAGTTCATCTTAGTAGCAAAAAAGTGCAAGTGGTTATTTTGTGCCCCAGCCTTCGCCCACCCAAAAATAAATAAAATATGTTAAAAAACTTTTATTACCTGAAATGTCGAATGTACATAAAAAAAATACTCTACTAAATAACAAACTCACAAAACTACTATCAAGCTGAAGGGTTTAATAATGCATTTTTAGTGTTGGTCATTATTGTCCAACCAATAAAAACAATTTGAAAAATATAATCAGCAAATGTTAACGACCTAAATTTTTATAAGCTATATCTCTTCCCATTAGGTTATTATTAGGTACAAGTTACAACAACATCATTACCAACAATACTATCTTATTTTCCAACTATTAAATTTATGTTTTATATTGCAATTAATTAGGTAAATGTTGACTAATTAAATATTTTTCAATTTTAAAGAAAATAGACATGACCTATCTAATTGTATTAGCTATATCCCGGGGTATACCCAGGCATTTTTCAAAGGGTGTGTCCAAATTTTTTTAAAATGTAAAAAGTATACGACTAGTGATTTGCACCTCAAGATCTTTAAATTCTGTTAATAAATGGGGGGGGGGGGGGCAAACCCACCTTGGGTACGCCCCTCACTATATCTATATTACTTTTTTTCATACTTATTTTCCTTATTTTAGATTATACCCAATTAATCAATAATATGATTGAATACTTTTTCACTGAATAATTAAAATTAACTCAAAATAATTAACAAAATTATTCATCTCACTCACATTCATTAAATTATGACTACAGACTACTTATTATGATGAAAAACATACAACTTTAAAATGCAAAATGTAATAGGATGGAAAAGTATTTCTAACTATTTAATCTAATAGTTCCCTATTTTAAAATAACATTTATTTAAAAATGTTATACCAACACCCACTACACAGTATTTATGTTTTTCACATTCTCAAAATATTTAATATTTATACAAGTATTTTTGAAATGATTTTAGTTTAAACATCCTAACTAAACTATAACACACTAAGGGCCGTTTTACAATGTCCGGTTAAAGATAACCGACACTTAACCGGCTGAATTCCATCGGTAATAAAATCTGTTATCAGTCGGATCGGACATTGTAAGAACAGCCTTAAATAACAGTTATCAGGTGTGTTATATCACTTATATCACTTATTATATACGATGACTATCTTGAAATAACTAAATTCTTTTTAAAAAATGTTGAGCTGTATAATAAATCCTCTTTTTAGTTATTTGTATTTCCATAATATTAGAAATATTAATCATGAAAAATTGAATGAATATTGAAAAGGTAAAAAGTTTTGCACATATAATACGTAAATAATTAAATACCTAATAACTAAAATTATAATTTAAATAATTAAGCAATAATAAACACAATATAAATACTAAATAAACTTAAATAAAAAGGCTGATTGTCAAGAAATGTCTATAAAAAATCTTAATATTATTAAAAGTAATATATAAAATGCTTAATACTTTATATTTTATAATATATTATATTGTATTATAATTTGTAGCAGTTTATTAATCACGTAAAACACTGTAATATGCATGATATAAATATTAAATAGATGATAGATGATAGAAAACAAATGTACATATTGGGTAAAATGATCAATATTTTATTTAATCCAAATCATTAAATTAAATATCAGAGAAACAGAATACTTACAATTACAATAAGAACTTTTGCTAATCAATATAATATATAATAATAAAATAACAAAAATATATATGCAAAAAATTTAAAATAAGTATAACTTAAAAACTCCTCTTAATGATATTAAGTTACATAATAGTTCATTAGTAATAATTTATATTGTATATTTATATTCTTGTTCAATACAGAATTTGCTCGTTAGATATTAAAGTACAGTGTTTTAAATTATTCATGAATATTTTTACAGCATTTACATGCAATAAATACTTGTCATCTATTAGTTGTATTTAATAGACTTAACAAAACTATAAGCTTGTCACTGAATAGACTATTAACCGATAGTTATCCAAATATAAATAATTACCATACATTTTAATGTATCATAATAGGCCTATGTTTAGATACAATTGATGATACTTACAGGAAACCGATGAGCCAGAATTCAAGCTATTACATTTTGTTTCTGATCTATGACATGTAACTTCGAAGACATTGAAACAGATTATTGGTTGGGGGAAATTTTTAGGTTTTTTTCTTTTTTTCTTTTGTTATCTAGTAGCTTAAGTATGTGAGGGTGTCATTTGTACCTCTGTGCGCTAAACCGGTTTGTAGACCGGCTAAATAAGCTGCTTTCTGTTTGCCGTGTTCCTCTGCTATTTTTACTGATAGATGCTCTGTGCATCCCTCCAACAAAACACCATTTAGTTGAATAATTGCTTTTTGGGCATCTTCTTTTTTGTTATAACTAGTATATGAAAGAAAAAAAATATAATGTTCATTTAATGGCTTCACACTAGATATTATATAATATAACTATAACCATAATACACATTTACGTGATATAAAATTATATTGAGAAAAATGAAGAATATATTAATTTTTAATGTCGATTTCTGTGATAAGTTTTTTTGTTTAGTAGGAATTTGTTGAAACTATCAGTATAATATTAAAAACAAAGTCATATTTCGATATTCTATGAAGTTATTTTGGAAAAAATATTCATGAGCATCACTGCATTTTGAATAAGTACCAAATTTAACTAAGTTTAGCCCAGAATTGATTTGTAAATGTGATTTTGTATTATTAGATACCAATTTATAAAAATAATACACCTATGCAAAATATCCTATGCCAATAGAAATAAAGCGAGATTAGTAGACTCTAAAACCAAGATTTTCTGTATATTATTGTCCAGTTTCTTGATTAATTTATTTTTGATTAAGTTAATACTTATAATACATATTATACACAAATTTAATATCTTACCGAACAAATGCTACTCCTCTGGGAAGTCCACTATATTTGTCTTTGAGTATATTTTTTTGAACAATTTGACCATAAGGGGCAAATAAATCTTCAAGTTCTCTTTCTGTTATTGATCTAAATTATTTTAAAAATATTTATAAAATAACTACCTATTAAAATTAACTTTAGAACATTATTTCTTTTTTACCTTGGTAAATTTTGAACATAGAGGTTTGTATCTTTGATATCTTCTCCAGCAGGTCGAGCGTAAGATACTTTTAAACGTTTATTCTCAACTTGAAGACCATTCATCACCTCAATAGCTTTAGATGCATCTTCAGGGCGAACAAAGTTGACGAAACCAAAACCAAAACTGTACCCAGTCTAAAAAATATAATATTAATTTAATAGGTATGTAAATATTAGATAATATAAATTATTATTAGATTATAGGTACATTATTTTAGGTACACTAAAATTGTTGTAGGTAAAAAATGTTTAAATAAATTGTAATACCTAGATGATTTCTAACAATTTTAACACATTTTTATTTCTAAAATTTTTTTTTTTAGAAAGCTATCCGTTGTTTAAATATTAAGACATCTATCAACGAATAACTAGGATTCTATTTGTACCTATATTATTTGTCAATAGAAATGGCTGCCTACTAAAATGAACAACAAATCTGATAGGTATAATTAAAAGGTAAAAAGCTCTTAAAAAAAATAAAATATAGACAAGGATAGGTTTAGGGCCAGTTGCACAGTCTCTGATTAAAGTT
The DNA here is from genome assembly GCF_005508785.2 of Acyrthosiphon pisum. NCBI lineage: Eukaryota > Metazoa > Arthropoda > Insecta > Hemiptera > Aphididae > Acyrthosiphon > Acyrthosiphon pisum. The sequence continues at coordinate 64,490,165 of NC_042494.1, forward strand.
AACCGGAGTTTAACCATAGACGGTGCAACTGGCCCTAAGTATTTATATTAGTTTTCAAAAATATCTATATACAAATACTCAAATTACCCCTTAATTAGCTGTCAAATAAATAATAATAATAATAATAAAATAATAATAGTAACAATTAAAATACATAATATAGGGACTTGTTTTAATAATTTTGTTCTTACCTAAATAGATAATATAGAATAGATAGGCAGATATTAGGTATAATTAATAGTAGGTACATATCAATTGCATTAAACCATTATGAAATTGGCAGGGATATTAGATATTATTACTGTCAAATTGTATTAGCGTTATCCAAGGCGTTATCTTTGAACAATAATGTAATCAAAATGAATCTATTCCATAGTCTATACTCTGTAATTTATATGTAAGTATATATAAATACACCATTTAAATTATTTACTTTTAACCGGGCTTCTGAGTTCTAACCCATCAAAATTATATAGAATTGAAGGATATCATTTAACCCTTTCATAAGAAAAATAGGTAATATAATGTAAAATCAATAAAAAAAATCAATACCTAATCATTCAACACAGATATCTGCTTTGACATGAACAAATATAATATCAATTTATTAAAGCTGATAACGAAGATAATTTTAAAGAAAATATACACTTGTTTATGTTTTTAAGCTGCCTATACCTAATTAAATTAAACTAGGTAGTACCATTAAGTCGGAAACAATAATATCATATTATTGTGATATATTTAGGCAAATATTAGTTAAATGAAAAAATTATTTGTAGAACAACAAAAAAGAATTAACTATTAACATTAAAATAGGAACCTCGATAGGAACAGTCAGCCTGATAAGAATCTAGAGTATTAACACACCTATATTAGAATAATTGATTTAAGTTTATCTATTCAGTTCTTAAACTAAATTAAGGAAACTGTTAATGTACAGTTGGAATGAATTTGTTAAGCTTTACAATATTTTACAATGCTGCTACGCTACTTATTTTCTCACCCAATCATTCATTCAATCAGTTTTAAAGAAATGTAATTCTTAAGAAATGACCGAGAAAATGATATACACACCTATATAACCTGACATATAACATAAGCTACATATCAATGTATTGTTCTGCGCGCAAGTTTAGATACTAGTTTAAAGTTTTCAGTCTCCTGTAGGGTTTCCTAAATTCTCATGCGGTTGTAAAATTACAAAGTTCACGAAATCCCCCAAACTACCACCTCAGCTTTTCATAAAATCTGTGGACCACTATGTACACTATATTGGTGGGAACTCACTTTGACGTCTTTCATCACCCGACACGCTTCGATTTGTCCAATCTGGGTGAACATTTGATGAAGTTTTTTATCGGTCATCGACTGCGGTAGATAGTTGATTATCAGGTTCGTCATGCTTGTGTCTTGTGGCTCCATTTCGGCGTTCGTTGAGGGTACTGTTGTTGTTGTTATTGTCGCTGATGCCGCTGCTGAGGTCGGTACTGCGTTAATCGTGTACGGCGTACGGAGGAGGAGGCGGCGGTGGCGACGGGTACTGGTGGTGCTATTGTTGTTGTTGTTGCTGTCGTTGCTGTTGTTGTTGTTGTTACAACCACTGCTACTGCCACTGCTGCTGCTGCTTCTACTGCTGCTATTGCTATGGTCCTGTTTCACCGGCGGTGGTGGCGGCGGCGACGACAACGACAACAGACCTTTATCGGGGATGATGAGGGTGACGGCGTTGGTTGTCGTGCGCGCGACGAAACGGTTTTGTTTTCGCGGGGCAATGGTTGGTGATTCGCGCGGCGGCGGCGGACACAACGGATTATGATGGTAGGAAGTGCATGAGGGGGGAATCGCGTGTGGAATAAAGTGGAAAAAAATAATAAGAAACGCACACGGGAAAACGAAAACGGCCGATAGATTAACTACACTCAATACTCAAAAGTAGTGAGCTTGGCAACACGAACCGGGTGACGATGACGGGGAGTGCGGGTCCGACGGGTTGGGAAGGCGGGGGCGGGGCGCGGATCGATAGAGCTACGCGAGCGCAGTGGTGCCAACGACGCCACCAGCAGCCACCACAAGTAATAAAGATATACAGACGGGGAACGGGACATTAGTCGGACTAGTCGCACCAGTAATCAGTCCTGTACTCCTGTCTTCCTGGTCTACCTAACTACCGTACTGATCCGCTGAGACTGAGTACTGACTACTCCAACTTGCCAAGTGGCAAGTGGCATCTTGACACTTCCAAGATCCAAGTATCCTTCTTGAGATCCTCGTCACTCGTGAGTCGTGGCCGACGTCCGTAAAAAAAACATACTAACCTAACCACGGATGTCGACGGCTAACCGGTCCGAGTGGAAACTACTGGCAAGTGCCGGTGAAATCCAAGAAGTGATTCGATTCACGTAAAGAGATAAGATTAATGATTATAAGTTATGACTTATGACATGGTACCACAGAAAACAGAGATACAGATCATTCTGCAATTTTGTGACTGTACCGACTATCGGCTGGCCAGTGGCCACGTCTGACTATTCACTGTTTTGTCTCGGTGATGGACCCAGGGGCGGCTTCAGATCAATTTCGTGAAGGGGGGGGGGGCATTTTAGTCTTGAATACCGCTTTGCTAATCAAAAACTTAACATCTATATGATTGATGTTTGTGTCTAGGTTCTGTATTATCTATGTACAAAAAATTAACTAAATTTATAAAATGTATTATTTATCCATTGGCGAAAACAGAACATCGACTTATGGAGAGGCGGTAGCCCCCTTCGCCACCCCCCTGGACTGGTCACATAATAATATATAGTCATTAAAATGAATATAATTTATAGCCGGTGTCACTGGGCCACTGGTATATAGACAGTAAATAGATGTTGCACGTTTGACGTTAGTACGTTACCACAGCTAACGTGACGTTTTTACGATTTTTTTTTACCTAAAATAGTTTTACTTTTATTATAGCTTAGCATTGATTAAATATAGGTACTTAATATATTTAATCAATGAGCTATAAAATGGTTGTTTTGACTTGTACAGACGCGTCAACGCTTGTCATTACCTATAGTATTTATTTATTAGAGCTGGGCCGATAGTACTTTTTTCCGATATCCGATATTCCGATTTATTATTTTGCCGATATAAAACCGATAGCCGGTCCGATATTTTATTTCCATAAACCGATATAAAAATACTTAAAAACCCGATATATTTTTCAAAAACCGATACCCGATATATAAACCGACGTAACATTTAAATGATGTGGCATATCAAAACATATTAGATTTTCGCAACGATAAATAATAATAAATTAATAAATAATAAATATTAATAATTTTACAATTTATCAATAAAATCATAACCGCGGTAAGTAGGAGAAATAATTAAATAATAAATAAACGAAATTGAATTTAAATTGTGAATGCATGGTGTTTACTGTGTTTACCAAATCATTTGTTGTTTACATAATATGTCTAAAAATAGCGTTATCGGTATAACCATCACCATTACATACAAATTGATATGCGACTGTATTATATCGGTTTTACTATCGGTTCAAAAAAAAAACCGATAGTACCAATATCGGATATCGATATCGGTAGCTCTACTATTTATCACGGCTTAATATTTTAATTTATAGATATAAATGGACATTTTACTGAGATACAGGCATACAGCATTCGGGGCTAATCGCAATAAAAGCAGTGCTAACTATTATTTTTTTACTCCCTAGATCTCGTGGCGGCCAAACGTAATGTTAACATTACAAACATTTTTATGTTTATTCCAGAACAAACTAAGAATATATATTTATTTAAGTAACTTAATTATTATTTATTTTTTGGGCATACTTTGACTGATAAGTGATTATTATTGATGTAATGCTGTTATACGCTCGAATAGTTATTTAAAAATAAACCATGACTACCGTAATCTCAAAACCATTTGAGCAGTAAGTGTTTAAAAGTTAAAAGTAATAGTCGTAATACTTATTTAGATACCCAAGTAATTACCATTTTCATCTACTATAATATTTATCAAGCATAGCGTGTGTTAATGAAGTACTGTTTCTATAGGTAGTAGGCACATACAAACTTAACTATCAGGGGGCATTTAGAATATTCCAGTATTATTTGACACTTGACGAAAGAGCCGTGGTATGAATTCCCATCCCTGGTGCCTGAAAGTGCGTACCAATTTTATTTTGACAACATTATGTTTAAGCAAAATTTAAAATAATTGTTAATAGGTATCTACCTTTTTTTTAAATATTTATTTTAAATTTTAGATTCATGTTGTCTAATTAGTAAAATGTATTTTTGTGAGTGTTGGTTGTCAACGGTTGTCAAGTATAGCATTCAATAACATAAGAACTTCAAATTCATACACATTTAATTAATCATACATGATGAATAGACACAATTTATTCTAAATTAAAGATAATATAATGAAATCATTCACTATAGAACTATGTAATTTATTTAATGCTTAATATGAAAATTCTTGAGAATAATTATTAATTGTTATTACTTATTACATATACCTATTCAATAATAATATTAAAACAAAAATAATTTATCTATACAATTTGGCAATACTTAGTGCACAGCATTTGTAACCTACTTGTAAAATAATATTTCTTGCAACATATTTTTTTTTTCTTTATGTAAATACAAAATCAGTAATATACATTATACAATGATAGTGCAGTGTTTATTGTGTTGTATAAAATATTCATAGGTAATCTTAACAATAATTAGTTTTCTATTTAACAAAGAAAAATATTTTAAGTATAATACATTATTATTTTTAACTTAAATCAAGTAATTAAAATGTATAATGAACTGATGATGATGATGGTGGTATCCAAGGTTTATAAACTGCATCTGAATTTTTTTTTTTTTTACCTAAAGGTAGTTAATTTTATAAAATATAAACATTATTTAAATTAAACATATTATAGTGTTAGACATTACACCATATAATATAATATCATTGTTACTAGTTATTACACAAGTCAAGAGAACATACTAACATGGTGTATGTGTTATTGTTGTCTAATTAACACATAACTCCAAAATATAAGTTCAGCGGTTCCAATTTTGTGTAATATGCTTTAAGGGGATTCGATACCGTGATTTTCTGTTTTTGTCTAACACACGCGTGACATAGTATTTTAGACGTGTTTTTTTCCAAACATACCAATTGATCTAATGAAGCGATAAGAATTCTAAAAACAGATTTGAATTCGTCATCAATTCTACTTGAAATCGACTTTCCCACATTTTTGATTTTTTGATTTTAGCTTCTCCAAAAATTGAAAAACAAAAATGTTTAAATTCCTCTTTTTTTTATATGACTTTTTCTGGAATTTGGGGGCTAATATCAAAAATGTGGAAAAGTTGACTTCAAGTAGACTTGATGACAAATTCAAATCTGCTTACAGAATTCTTATCGCTTCATTAGATCAATTGGTATGTTTGGCAAAAAACACGTCTAAAATACTATGTAACGCGTGTGTTAGAAGAAAACAGAAAATCACGGTATCAAATCCCCTTAAACATTAAAGTGAATTGACTTATATCATCAAGCTTAAAAGAAAAAACATTTTCTGTATTTTCTTGTTGGGATTATATGATATTTTAATGTTTAATCAATTTATGAGTAGATACTAGGTACATAATTTAAAAATCCTCATCTCGTTTAAACATTAAAATATAAAATCCAACGAGAACACAGATAATGTCCTTATAATTAAGTTTGGTAATTAGTCAATCCACTCTAATAACAACATGAAATTGGAACTGCTGAAAGCTGATTTTCTGTTGTTGACCGTTTGTAAGACAGAGACAACATATGAGATTAGAGTGTTTACCTCTTAATTTAATATTGATTTATTACCAGCAAATTTAGGAACAGTAGTTTTTTTATGTTCATTTAGGTGTTTTTTAACTGCATTAATATTTTCCAAATATGCAAATGGATTTCCAGTACTTAGCTCATTATCATCAATAGAAGTTAATGACATTGAATTATTTTGATGACTACAATTTAGTTTGTGTTCGTTAAAAATATCTGCAATCATAATTTATATTTAATCAAATATATTATGTAAAAAAACAAATATTTTAAAAAAGGTGAGCAAGTGGGTACCCCTCTGCTGTACATTAGGTGTTATGATGGTAATTGTAATGGAAGTTTTTGTGAATTTAAATTCAATGATAAATCATTGGATTCAGAGCGAAGACGATCTGAAATACTACTATACTAAATATTATATTATATGAAAATAATATAATATCATATCATAATGATATATTTATGTTGCTATGAATGTAAATTATTCTACTAATAGTAATACAGTAAATTAAACTAATTTTGGCTGAAAACATTGCATTTGAAAATGTCAATATGTATAAAATATAATAATTTACTTTAAAAGTTTCAAGTACACACGAGGCCACAAATAATAATTTTAAATAAATTACAACTAAAATACGTTATTGTTAAATATCTAATTACGTCTAAATTTGAATAAAAATCAAAATATCTAAAAAAAAACTTTGTTTGTATATTTTTAAGATTTTTTTGGAACAGTATGAAGATTAACTACTTATGAGTTATAATAAACATTGTATTCAATTTTTACATTTTTTGACTCATCAAAGTTTTTTTACCAGCATTTAAAACAAAAAAACTATAATAAATCAAAAATGTAAAATTACTGCAAATAGTTCAGTGTCAAAATATTTTGAACATTTTTTCATGTATAGAAAATCTTAATAAAAACAGTTAGTAAAAATGTAGAGTATCGACAAGAGAAATTTACACCAAATAAACAATATTGATTTTGTCAAAAACTGGTTTTCTGCAAAAACTCTCGTTTTCCTTTAATTTTTATTTTTGGTTTTTCCCAATTATTAAGAAAAGTACTGGGAATTTTTCACTTTTGATTCAATAGATAGATCTATAACTATATCTAATTTGCTTCCAAAAACCACTTTTTAAGTTAAAAATCAATAAATTTATAATTTATCACTCAGTTCAGAATCTAAAACTAGCTAAATATACTTGCTAAAAGCCAGTGGCGTATTTAGGAATTTGTTATGGGGAGGGTCCAGATAATTTTCAGAAAACAGAGCCGTGGGGGGCAAAGCCTCCCACACCACCCAATTACTCTTTATTAAATAAATATACCCTATTTATAAGAAAATTTAAAATTTTTGAGTTTTTAATTGGTATTAAATAACCAAAACAAATTTAAAAAAGCAGGTAAGTGGATGTCACTCTACTGTACAGTAGATTACAAGTGGGTCAATGTATGATGGATTGTATTACACTTGAATTCAATGATATAATATCATTTTAAAAGGAAAACGATTCTAAGCGGAGATGATTTGTTAGTCTGGATATTTTATATTGTTATTATTTATTATAGCCCGTAAGTTGAATTAATGTTGAAATATATTTTTTGTTTATATTCTTTATTGTCTATGATGATAAACAAAGCTTTAGAAATTAAAATCCCATTTTTAGAGGTTTTTTGTAATTTGTCGGTGGTTTTTCCCGTGACATTAAATAACTATTGAGAAAAATGACCTGCTTAAAGTACCATGTTAATCCAATTTGCTAAAAGATAAGATAGGTACTACATATTGACATCAAAGCACTCCTTCTGGCATTAATTTTGTATACAGGATAAAAAAAAACTGTAAAACCACTAGCTTCATCGCTCCGCTCAGAATCTAATATAGTTATGTTCTAACTTTTATAAAAATATTTCTTAAAATACATTACTTCATTCAATGTTGATCTTAGATAACTTTTCAACTTTTTAAGGTTGAAAAAGATCCCTCTAGTATCTAGATCCCCTGTAGATACTGGCAATGAAAAAACCACAAAATATTTGAATTAAAAAATGAACTCGATATTTTTCAACAATTTTCAGTACCCAACTGATAACAAAAAAATCACTATATTAATTGAAAATGTTGATAACTGAAGCATTTAACACGAGTCAATGGGGGGGGGGGGGGGGGTCGGACCCCATGGACCTCCCCCTCTAAATACGCCACTGCTAAAAGCATAATGAATAGTAATAAAGTAGGTATCAATAGTATTATAAAATATTATATAATAATATAATATATTTTTAATTTACAGTGAATTCCGCCTAATGTGAACACAGGGCATCAGCGTAATATTTTTTTGATCCAATTCCAATATATACTAACTTACTAATTTCCGTTTATATGGCCAACCGTTTTATGTGGACAAATGAGTTTGGTACCAATGTGCTTACATTTTGAGAAACATAAATCTAGTCTGGGTAACCAATATACTTACTTAAAGGAATAATATTTTGAACACAAATTCTATCAATAGATGAATCAGCGTGACAATCAAACCAATTTTGACGTCGGAATTCAATAATTTCATTCAACCACTTTTCGTCAACATCTGTCAGATATGGCGTTTTAAAACGCTTTGAGCATATTAATTTTGGAAAGGATTCGTTTTTTGTTTGTTCCATACGATTACAGTAACATTCACTAATTTTAGGTCTTGATGTTACAGATGGTGATAATTTAATATATTCAAAATCTCTAATTTTTTTGTCAGAAACCTTGTTTTTTAAATATTTTTTCTCAATCCAGGGTTTTGATGAAAAATGTTCAATCGGTGTATCATTATTGATTATTTTTTTACATACAGAGCACCCCAGACGGCTTTTCTTTGTGTTTAGGTCGGATACTGTAGAATATCCTTTGACTCCCATAACACTAGTTTATATAATACATTATCAGCTTCAACAAATCTAAAACATATTTTTTTTACATTGGATATATAAATTATTTAAATTATCAACTTTCAAAGTCAACTGTATAATCCAGCTCATATGCTTATTATAACTACTATTACAGATTATATATATTCAAATAAATGTTAAAAATAAAAATAAAATAATTTCTATTACTTTTTAAATGCTGTGAAAAAATAAAAAAATAAAATAAAATTAAGCTAAAACTAAATTATTTCTAAATTAATAATTTTGATGTTTTGAAAAAATAATATTATGTACATTGATTAAAATATTAAATATATTATGTTAATATTTAATCAATGGTTTGTATCTAATTTGACGTTTTACATTAAATTGTTATAAAATATTATTAGTACTAAACTAAAATGTACCAAAATTTTTTTTTACATCTCACTTAACTGTCAGACATCTGACATAATTCAAAATATTATTTTATGATACAATTTTAATTATTTTAAATCATGCAAAATTATTATTATTATAACTTTTAAAATTTGTAAAAGGTCACATACCACATACTGCTAGATGTGCTAAATGTGTCCGTATTTAATTTTATCACAAAAACAATAAAATTGTAAGTTTTTGTGCAGCAAATCTAGATTTAAACTTAACTTTACCTAAAACGGTTATATTTTATAATGAATCAAATTTTTCATCAAGCATATTATCTAATTTTTGATGTCTAGCCATATTTGATAAGACTGCATCTAAACTAGTAGTCTTCTTCTTAGCACTTCCTTTTAATTCTTTTTTACCATCCATACGATTTAAGTTCATATGTGATATATCTTCTTCAAAATCAAAATCGGATTGATCCAATGATCTATAATAAATTGTATTTTGTAATTTTTTTAATAAATTAGTTGATTTATTTAACAAGTCTATCATACTCTGCAATATCACAAAGTTCATTAGTACTACTCTGAGATACTTGACTATCGTCTGGTGTTAATTCCCTTCGTCCGGGACAAGTCCATTCTAGTTTTAAAGATGTAACATTAGCTGACTCCAAAGTTTTGTACAACGAATAAATTTCGGATGGTTCAGGATAACATTCATTCATCTACAAATTAAAAATATATTTAAATATAAAATTTAAATTTAATAAATGTGATCAAGTAAAAATAAAATTTAAAATGTTGGATAAATATTTAAATTATTATATAAATCCGAGGTTTCTATACATATCTGGCTGTTTTAAGATTTGTTGCCATAGGTACAGTATCAATGCTATTGTTGATAAAACACAAATATGAAATAATGTTTAATAATTTTATTGTACTGTACCACATAATTAAATAATATGTATTAAATTTGATTGTTTGGTTTGAAATGTATTGTAAAAACTAATAAATCAAATACAGAAACAAGATACTAAGAATTTTCAGATTTGATTTTAAATTTCTTGTTTGTTTAATTAGTTTATATTGATATTTGTTTTGCTCGACTTCAAAATGTTTAATACATTTCAGTATGTCAGTATGTCTATTATTTATTAGAGTTTTCATGGAAAATGAAACTATGAAAATAACATACGCAAATTTCATAGTCAAAATTAAACTAGGTACCAAACTATAAATATTTTATTTTATAAAAAGTAATGATATTTTGTTGTATAATTACCTGGTTATGTTTAAAACCGTAATTTTCATCATCAGAACATTCTATTATATCTTGTGTAATAAAATGTTCAGACATTATTTTTTTAAATACCAAGAGTAATAGTAAAATGTAAAAGTTAAAATATATTAATAGTTATCTCTTAACTCCTCCACAGACTTAAAATTTAAATATTAAACCATAAAATTACTAATAATTGTCATTTGAGCTAAATTGAGTAGGTATTTGAAATATATTTTTAAGTCGATTTGTATAAAAGTATAAAAGTTAATCATTACAAGATGATAATAAGTAATAACCACGGTTTAAGATAGAAATATAGAATGGTTGAGCGACGATTCATACAATCCCACGGTACATTACGGCTGAAAAGTTTCTTATCAAATAAATGTTTTTACTCCCTGGATACTAGCGCTTCCAGTGCCAACATGGCCTATCACTAAATGTTGGCGCCAAAAACAATAATAATTCCAGACGGCATTTTACTATTTACTATAAAATTTAGCCATACCACAGAATAGAAAATAAATAGAATTCTATTCTGTTAAACTGTAAACATACTACAGAATATAGCAATAGTCATACACATAAAAAGAGATAAAGGATATGTTAATTCGCGCCAATTCTATTAACCATGATATTATAATAATTGTGGTTATTGTGAATTAATTATAAAATTTTCATACTTCTTTTTATGTTAATTTAAAAATGCCAAGTTATTGCTGTGTACATGAGCCTCACGAGGCATCAAAATCTCTTTTTGGAGTCCCCAAAAATGCAGAGATTAAAATATTGTGGGAAGAAGCATTAGGGATGCAACTTAAAAAAAGTCATAGGGTGAATTTATTTTCTTTAGAAATTTTTTGGTACCATTAGACAAGTTGCTAGTCCCAATGACCACCCTGCTACACCTACATTTTTACAACTATACAGAATGTTATCGATATATTCAATAATCAAGCCCCCCAAATCAGGAAATTGTTGTATACTAGAAGGTAAACAATTCATTTTTTCACTAATTTAAGTACTTTTTCATATTTATTCTTGTAGAAAATATCCCAGTTATTACAATCTGTGGGTAAGTGGATGTCGCTCTGCTGTACAGTAGGTTACAAGTGGGTCACTTTATAATGGATAGTATTAAAGATATAATATCACCGTATAAGAAAAACGATTCTGAGTGAAGACGGTATGTCAGTCTAGGTAGGTAAGTATAAGATTAACATATTATATACTTATCTATGGTATTAAAAAAAAATTAACCAATATTAGGTATCTATAATAAATTCCAAATTAATCATAGTATCATACCTATCACAATATCCATTAGGTACTTATAACGCGTTATACATCAACAACAAATCGTGGTACTATCATAGATATATAATAGTATACTTTAGAAGTTTCAAGTACTCACGAATAATATTATTAATACAATCACAACGAAATAACTAAAATAGTTATTCTAGGTTTTTTAAAATTTTTAATATATAATTTCGTCCAAATTTGAACTTAAAATTACTATAAAAATAAACTGTGCTTATGTATTTTTATAGATTTTTTGGTAACAGAATTAACTACTTACGTGGAATTTTGTTTTAAATTTTCCATCCTTAGATATAAAAGTTGAACATTTTATAAATTTTTAATTACGAAATGAATATTCAATTTTAAATTTCATAAATTTTGTCAAAATTCGATCTTTAAATGCTTATAAAAAAAAATCGTGCCTAT
>NC_042494.1:64502389-64514685 GCF_005508785.2 Acyrthosiphon pisum
TTGCAAGGTCGTGAGGTTAGTAATATTCCGGAAGATCATAAACTAGTATATTTACTCATTTGACGTACCTAATTATTTCTATGAACCAACCAACTAATAAGGTGATTTTTTTTCTGACCTTAAACTCCTATACAAAAAAACTTAAGCTCTAGGTTATAAAATCTATTATTTTAATTCCAGTACCTACTATTATGGCCCAGCCTCATGTGGTTCTACTGCTGACATTCAGATTACAATAGTAATTTGTAATCGTCAATAAAAAAAAGGTGGGCTGGTGGGTGTCGCTCTGCTGTACATAAGTTTTCAAGTGGGTCACTGTAATGGATTGTGTTAAATCTGAATTCAATGATATAATATCATTGTATAAGAAAAATGATTCTGAGCAAAAACGGTCAATCAACGGTCTATGATATTAATAAATATATTTTATGATATTATTGTGAATAGAGTAATTTATATATAACCCATTTACGTGGAACCTTGTTTTAAATTTTTAATCTCTAGCTATAAAAGTTGAACATTTTGTAAATTTTTAACTACAAAATAATTATTAAATTTTAAATTTGATAAATTTTGTCAAAATTTGAACATTAAATGCTTATAAAACAAATTGTGCCCATGTATTTTTAATATTTTTCATTGTAACAACGTATCAGGAGCTTTGCATTAAATTTTCACGCTTTTTTACCCAACATACAAAATTTTATTGATATTTATAGAAAAAAAAAACTAAAAAAATTGAAAACTGACAATGTCTGTAAATAGCTTGGTGTATAGAAAATGAAAATAAAAACATTATAATCATATTGTAAAAATATGAATTTCAAACGCTCATAAAAATTTAATTTGATTGTAGACATTTTTTTTCGATAAAGGTAGACAAACTCATGAATAATTTTGTATTACATTTTCAAATCTTACATTTAAAAAGAAACATTTTTATGAAATCTCAACTCAAAATAATTTGCTAATTTTCGTGATTTTTCTGTATTTTATCAAGATTTGAACTTTAAATGCTTATAAAAAAAAACTGCAGTTGACTATAGTTGACTATAGTCACATGTGACTAAGGATTTTTAATATTTTTCAAATGTCATTGTAACAATATAGTAGGAGACTTGTATTTAATTTTCAAGCTTTTTTACTCAACAAATAAAGTTTTATTGATATTCATAGAAAAAAAGACTAATACAATTGGAAACTGAAAATGTCCGTAAAGAGCTCAAAATAAGTCAAAATATTTGGAAAATTGTATGGTGTAAAGAAAATGCTAATATAAACATTCAGTCAAAATTTCATGTACCTATTATAATTACGGCCATTTGCACCAAAAACCAAAATGTTGTTGTTGCACCAAAAACCAAAATCAATTTTCTCGAAAACAGATTTTAATTAAAAATTCCCGTTTTTCCTTAATTTTTCTTTTGTTTTTCACGGCGCTTTTGAAAACTACTGGAAAATTTTTACTTTTGACCCCCCCCCCCCAAAGTACCAACTAGATTCACTTTCCTATCAGAAAAGATACTGTTGAAGAAAAACCAAGCACTTTAACTGTCCTAAAAGGTGATGACACACAAAAAAAATAAACACACATGTAAAATCAATACATTCATCGTTCACTCAGAATCTAAAATGTACCGAAATATACAGGGTGGGGCACTGAAACAGCCGATTTTGAAAATAGATTTTCTGACTAGTAATTAAAATAAGAATTCTCAATAATATTATTAATAGTTCTAAGACAACATGCCATTTAGTAAACATGGAACAGTGGAGTGGTAAACAACATGCTTATGCGATAAAAATGCCATTTAGTAAACATGGAACAGTGGAGTGGTAAGCAACGTGCTTATGCGATAAAATTGTTTTACAAAAATAATGACAGTTACGTAGCCGCACAGCGTGGATTTCGTCTTCATTTTAATCTTAAACGCCATGATTCGGTACCATCAGCTAAGGCTATTCAAATATGGATAACCAAATATGGGTTCAGCCAAATATTGGAACCAATTTTGAAGAAAATAGTTTAGGTTGTGGTGTTAGTGTAATGTACCTCAAATCTAATATAATTGAATGTGAATTCTCAAATCTTCTCTTACCTTAGCTGCCCAAAAAAGTGTTTAGCCCCTCCCATTTAAAAATCCTGGCTACGCCACTGGCCCTATCACTAAATCTTTACGCCAAAAGCAAGATTTCCAGACGACATTTTAATTATTAGTATTTTACTATTTAGCTAAAATTCTATTCTGTGAGACTGTGTTCATACAACAGAATATAGCAATGGCCATACACATAAAAAGAGATAAAGGATATCTTAATTCGTGTCAGCCAATTCTATAAACCATGATATTATAATAATAAATTATTTATTGTGAATTAATTATATATTAATTAATTACCTATTATTCGTGCTATTGTTCCCTTCTTGTAATCTGTTTTGGTTTGGAATTAAAACAAGTCTGTTAATTTAACAACTGGCGTACTTCTTTGTAAAATTGGTTAATACTTCTGACTTTATGTCTTCATAATATAGGTATTAGATTGAAAAGCTAATAAATGTCGAAACAAAAACATTGTTAAAAAAAATACATTGTAAAGTTAATCTACGTTTTCAATCAGAAATTATTATTATGAAGTAGGTTCTATAATAATAATTATTATATCATTATTATTTAACTAAATAAAAATAATTAGGTTTATCGTGGCAATTTAGTAGATCGCGCCATGAGACAGTGAGTTTTTCATATTTTTATAAGAATCTCTACGGCCGAAATATCAGACATTGTCGTTTAACCTTGTCGTGTATAATGTATTAATGTTATTCTATCTTAAACCGTGATGGCGTGATTTCCATCAATAAAAAATAATAGGTATTTTTGTTCTTATGTATTTATATGTGTAATATGTGTTCAAATATTGAAATATATATAAGTAGTGTTCTAGTTGTAGTAGAATCTAGAAGTTTTTGTGCGATCGACCGTAATAATAATGATATTATTGAACGCGTTTCGAGGTATACACATAATATTATATGGTCATATGGGTAGGGATTATATAACGTTAGTTAGACGTCAAAAGTCATAGTATTATTATTATTTATTTCAGGGCTTGTAATCAAAAAAATAAATTTCGATTTTGATTTCTATATTGATAACTGATTTAAATTTTTTTCCATTTAATTTCAATTTTGAATACCGGTTTTAATTTTTTTTTTGATTTTGAATATAGGTTTTAAATTTGTATGTTATTCAATTTTCCATTGGGTGACTTCCCCCTCTCATCAATCAAACCACATTAAATTGAACTATTGTATAACGTGTAAATAAAGATTGTAAATATACATTTTTGTTCAATAAAAAAAAAAAAAAGTTATTTCAAATATAAATAAATATTAATTTCGATTTTAGATTCTGAGTGGAACGATGAATGTATTTTTTTATGGTATTCAAAATCGGTTTCAGACTTTTTATTACTATTGACTAAAATTGGGGGTTTGGATAATTATATTGATAAGAAATATGATAAGATTTATTACATACCTACTACTATCACAGAATAACTAATAATTCTGTGCTACTATACCATTTTGTCATTTTAGAGGTTAAGAAAAACAATATAAAAAAATGTGACTAAAGCACTAAGCTAACTTGTTTTAATATGTCAAATGTACAATTATAAGAATATAACATTGCAAATGTAAATGAATATTTGAATGTAATAAACAAACAACATAAACAAACGTTGGGTAAACAATAAAGGTTCATAATCTACCTTAACTAAATATTACTCATTACTAATAAAACTAATAGGTAAAGACTATACAAGCCAGTAAATAGAAAATCAGTTAAATCGATGAAAATACGTTTTTCTCAAATAACTATAAAAGAATAAAAGATAATTACTTCTTAGGTATTAAATCACTTGAATTTTTATTTTATTTCATTTTATGAAAATAATTTATACACTGCACAAAGCACAAATTCACAATATTATTATAATATCAATATGACATCACGGAAGCTCTGCATATCTAGTAAAAATTATTATTTGTCGAATTTACCCTGGATTTATTTTTGGATCTTAGATTAGGAAATGCTGTGCTTATAGTGTTATAACGTGTAAAACGTCATTATATTATTTCTAATAATTTTGTCAGGGAGTATTCGAGAATGTTCTATAGATCCCCGATACTTATGAAACAAATACAAAACAATGTTAGGTACCTAATTATAACAGTTATACCCATAGGCGCAAATAGCGTTTGGGATTTGGGGGGGCTAAAGCCTTGCTTTGAGAATAAGCTTAAAACAAATTGTAGGAAATGTTTGAGGGGGGCTATGGACATTTTTGGGAGGGCTTAGCCCCTAAAGCTCCCCCCTATTTGCGCCTATGGTTATACCTATATTACAATTTGAAACCAATAAGTTATATAAATATATATATAACATTTTTCATGGAACTAGTGTGGATTAACGACGAACAATAATTTTCAACGTAATTGCTATCCATGCACTGTTGTCATCTTTTATCTATGGTTGTCAGCAGCTGAACTATTCGGACAATATGATACAACGATACCTGCAATTTACAAGAACGAAGAGGTGGTTATCAACAACATGGGCGGTGACTTTCTGGTAGTTTCTATAACAAAATTAATTTATTATAAAAAGTAAAATAACCAACATAACACTATTTCTATACATCCCGAATCAGAAGGCAAACATTTTTTTCCACCAGAGCCCGTTTTGTTAATCTGCTTCCCCAAGGCACTGCAATCACCCGTGATGAATCTCTGGTACAGCCCTGTGAATCGTCCGAACCACTGTGGCCTGTGGGGACGGGTTGCACTACTGACTACTGACTACAGTCTACAGGTGAACCGCGGTGACAGCGCGACACGGTAGTGGCCGTAGCCTTGGACGTCGGGATGCAGCCAGTCGTCGCAGAGAAATCGGATGAGTGCGGGGAACCGGGAGGTCTGGAGTCTGGACTGTCACTTGTCAGACATCTAATATTCCGACAACATGCGTATTTGCGGATATCCGCAATACCGGTCACTGGCCAGCAGACTACCGGCCCTTGCGTCTCGGCTGAAGAACACCATACAAGATGGTGGTGACTCGGGGAGTGGTACATGAAAAAGTACACTGTGTCCGGGGTGGTAACTCACACTATACGTTCTCTGCAAGTCACCCGCGGAACGACGAGATCGCGATTGATGGCGTCGCGCTCTCGCGATTGCCGTCGACACGCGAGACCATCTGACGGATCAGCGAGTGTCGGACGGCGGTGACGGCGCCTAGCGGCAATGCGATGTTTATAAATTGCAGTGTGCACGAAGACGACTTGTAACGGCGATGGCGGAGACTACGACGTGTGAGTGATGGAGCTATAAACATACTATAGGAACACGGACGTTTGGCGGTGCGTGGCTCCTCGACATGGCAACGGCCGCAAACGCGGCCGAGTCGGGTTGCCCGAGTGAAAATCACGGAGAGTATCAGGATCGCGGTGCGGTCTCCGCCGATTCTCTTTCTTTTTTGTCCAGTGGTAATCTCGCCGGTCAAGTCACGCCTCCGGTCGCTGTCTTCGCTCGCTCAATGTTTTTGGTTACTGTTGAGGTGTTAACGTCGTCACAAATCTCGCCTTCAGCACTTGCACATCGTCGTTGCGCACTAGTCGGCAGTCACTGGCCGTCAACCGTCCTCCGCCACGCGATGGTCGTCACTCGTCACCACTCAACCGCGAGCAAACGCGCCATCGACTGTACAGTCTGTACTCGTCCGCACGTGGGACCAGCCGGGAGAATGTAGAGAGGTGACTCCCCTAAGCTTATTATGAAGTCTTGTCTAGACGTCTAGTCTTCTTTTTTTTCTATCTCTTTATCGTCGAGTGGGTTAATTAACACTGTTTTTGTTAAATTGCAAATCTCAATAAAATGTATTGAGGTTCTTTGTCACGTTAACAGTATAATAGACGGTAGTTTATCGATGTAGCACGATTAAAGATAGTATTACCTTTACTATCTTTAATATAGTGCGATGTAGTGACCATTATGGAAATTGGAAATTGACGGAGCTGGTATAGCCGGTCGGTATTTACTAAATATACATATATTTAAAAACTTAGCTGATATTTTTGTTGATAATAATAATATTTTGCGATAACAATACATATTTAAATAACTTTAAATAACTTTATACGTAGATGGTAAATATAACTACTTTTTCAATTAATTGAAACTCAATATTAGTCAAAGAATGTAACAGTATAATTATCGTACCCCACTGGCGGACGAGCGACTGATATTTTTATGTAAATAAATCATTTACTGAAATTTTTATATAAGTATATATATAAACATATATAAGTCAAAATTTTCGATATTATCTGTGACATTGGCTGCACTTTATCGACGTCCACTATTATATTATCTTAACAAGTTTAGTTTCACTGGCTCGTGCTCTTAAAGGTATACAAGGACCACTGACAAAGTTTTATACAGTGGAGACTAGAGACTAAAGTCTTGTTTATTATTTGAAAAGGCTCCTACAATTTATATCCCGCTCAAGGTCCAACACAATTAAATCCACCCTGCCTACACTTAACTTCAGTGTAGAGCAATTTTTAGTAATATAAAATATTTCACTATATATTTACTAACTGTAGTCGGTACAATATATATTTATTAAAGCAGGAATAAAAACTATGTACATCATTATTAACTAGATTAATGTTGATTCAGTTGAAACCTTAGATCATATACAATGGATGGAGTCATAACATGTTACGCGTATGAAATGAGTTGAAGCCAACATAAGTGCATAACTGTAGGAACTTTAGGACCTGTGACATCTGCGCTTGCGCGACAGTTTATCTTAACTGCGTGTCTGCAACACTCGGCGCCATTAGTGAAAACTGATAAGAGACCTCGCGCGTGCGCATATCACTGAGGTGCTACAGTTATGTTGGCTTCATAAATTGTTCATATGATTCTATCCATTGGATATGATCTAAGGTTGAAACTTTATTAAACGTACCTCAATCTTTAGATGTTGCGAACAAAATTCCTGGAGCATTTCATTTAAGGGCCCGTTTTACAATCATAGTTTAAACCTTGGCTACGCTTGAACCACTGATTTTACCGGCCGAACTCGGTGGTTTAACCGGAGTTCAACTATTGTAATATGGGCCCTTAGTAATGTAAAGGGTGACAATATCATAAAAAAAAACTAAGAACTAACAAAATTGCTTTTATTAAATATGTAACAGAAAATAGATTTAAAAAGTAGATAAACGACGTAGGTACCACGGATTAATATACTGGATACGAAACGAACCTGTGATAATCATTGAACTTGTAGTACAAGTGCGGTTACCGGTGGTGTGAAGATGGTGTCGTTGCTGCAGTGTTAGCAACCGCACTTACCAACATACGCTTCTTATCAGACTCCGTAGCAGAGAGGTATAGGTACACAGGTTTTAGGTGCTGAATAAATAGAACACTGAATTTATGTGACGCGTTGCGTCGAGATCGTTTATTGTAAGAGCTTCATAACATGTACGTTGGTCGTACGCAGTACGAGAGTAAGTAGGTACATATTAGGGCGGTTGCGTGGTCGTTCGTGTCTACGGAATCGTGGGTGCTCGATGCACACGCGATCGAGGGAGCGTCGGTACGTCGGTGAGACGAGTCGCCGTCGGAACATGGGTTCGGGGACGTGACAAGCGGAGGTCGCTGCGATAACCGTTCGAGGTCGTATCGCTATTCGGCTGGTCGGTGCGTCGGAAGACATGGCGTCGAGAGAGAGCGAATTACTTCGGATACGTGTGGTTCGGTCGAGGGCTGTGAGCAAAGAGAACGAAGCCGGCCGGTGGTCCGGCCGCGTCGTACCTGTCGCAGGACGAGTGGCATGGCGTCGCCAATGGGAGACGCGAGATCGAGTTAACAAAAGAATATAAATATAAAAATCACAGAAGTTGTATAAAATAAAATAAATCACGAATATAAAATAATTGGTACCGCGCAGCGGATGGTAACGAGTGGAGTGGGTGCAAAGTGGTGATACGGGCCCTGTATCGCCACAAACTATATGATAACGTTATCATATAGTTCAATGGTGATAATACGTGAGAAGCGGGCGGACCACAGATATATAATACAATATTATATATCTGTTATTATATATCTGTGGGGCGGACTCATAACAACAGCATTGATAAGATGCATCGTTGTGTATCCAGTATATTAATCCGTGGTAGGTACCTATGAAATATGTCTTGTAGTATTATATTATCATCAGTAAAAATAGTTTATTAATAAAAACTAAGTAATAACAATTAAAATATTACTATTATTTTACATTTGGAAGGGATGACATGTCACCCACTTGCACCCCCTAATAGCCCATTAGCTCCCATAGGCAGCCCATAGGCTCCCTTCTTTTAAACTGCTTATACGGCGTATAACCAGTCCTGTAAAGAATAATTTTAAAAAGTACTTGAGTAAATACTCAAATACATTTTTTTAAGTATTTAAGATACTACTAAAATACTTTGAAAAAGTATTTGGAATACTTTTCAAATACTTTTGGTTTTTAAAGTGGGTTTCTAATTATCGTAATATAAACACATAGGTAGTAGGTAATCTAATAGTTATCTAATAGTTTTAAAGGGAATATTGTTATTCAAAATTCAATAACTTTTTTTAGAAATCTGGTTT
This sequence comes from Acyrthosiphon pisum, assembly GCF_005508785.2. Lineage (NCBI taxonomy): Eukaryota > Metazoa > Arthropoda > Insecta > Hemiptera > Aphididae > Acyrthosiphon > Acyrthosiphon pisum. The sequence goes on from NC_042494.1 coordinate 64,511,112, forward strand.
TCACAAACATTAATTGGTCTTCGGCTAACACAGAAATACAGAATGTTAAATAAAACTATTATTCTAATATTGTAGTTGACAATAATATTTTTCCAACCAATTATTTCGAATAAAAATAAAATGTTCGAAATAAAAATCAAAGTATTCAATACCAAAAAGTATTTAATACAAAAAAAAGTATTTAAAATACCATTCAAAATACTTCATGCTGAAAGTATTTAAAAAGTTATTCATTACTTTTTTTTTTTTATTTTACACAATATTATATACAATCTGTACAAATTATGCACAATTAGCATATTTGATAAGGGTTAGAAGAAAAACAAAATAATACATGAGTACGTGATTAAGAAGCCACTCATTAGTGGCACTTGACTGGGAGTTGTATGAAGCTAGCTATATGTTTACGTATACTGTTTTTTTTTTTTGGTTTGTTTTAATTTTTGATATTAGTTCCCTAGTAAGTCACGGCACCAGCTCCTTTTTAAGCGACGCCTGGGGTTGCCAGGTAATGTTTGCGTGGATAGGTTTTTAATGAGTGGGTTTTGGTGGGTTTGTATTCGGGCATGAAGGATTTTGTAGAAACGTGTAGCTTCTTCTGTCACGGTTTTAATTGACAGGTCATTATGTATAGTGTAATTAGAAACGAAGGGTGGAGCATTAGTAATTTTCCTAAGAGCAATATTCTGAAATCGCTGAATTTTGTTAATGTTGGACGCTTTTGCTGTGCCCCATAATTGGAGACCATATGTCCATAGAGGTTTGAGTAGTGTTTTATATATAAGAACTTTAATTTTTAAACTGGAGTGTTTGTTATTTGTGAGTAGCGTTTGTAGTCTGCGAAGACAGGCAAGTCTTTTTATACGGATATGGCTGTTCCAAGTGAGGCGCTTATCGAAGTTTAGTCCTAGATATCTAACTGAGTCAGATGTGGGAATAAGTATGTTATGTAAATAGACATTTGGACAAATGGAATGGCATAGAGTAAATGTTGTATGTACAAACTTATTGGGATTTTGTTTAATGCGCCAATCATTGTACCATTCTGACATTAGGTTGAGATGAGTTTGAAGATTTTCTGAGGCAGTAATAGGGTTTTTGTCAAATGATATGATAGCTTTGTTATCCGCGTATTCCGCTACAGTAGTATTTTGGGAGATAGGCTGATCAGAATTGTAGATATTAAAAAGAAAGGGAGAGAGAATTCCACCCTGGGGAACTCCAGCTAAGATTTTATCAATTTTGGATACTGAAGAACCAAACGGATTTGGAAATGGCGATCACTTATATAAGACTTAATTAATAAAAATAAACCGGGGGAGAGAAATTATTTTAGTTTAAAAAGTAATCCCTCGTACCAAACTCTATCGAACGCTTGGCTAATGTCGAGAAAGGCACAAGTACAATAATACTTTTTCTCTAGGGAATACGAGATTGCGTCAACTAATCAATGTGCCTGGTGTATTGTACTATGCGCTGAGCGAAAACCAAATTGCGAGTCAGGTAATATATTGTTCATAGACATGTAAGGTAATAGTCTTTTAAGCATCAGTCTTTCTAATATCTTACCTAGAAAAGGTAGCAGACTTATTGATCTGTACGAGGAAGGCAGATCAGGTGGTTTGTCTGGTTTAGGAATCGTGACTATGTTTGAAAATTTCCACAGAATTGGGAAGTATGAGAGTCGTAAGATTGCGTTAAATAAATAGGTAAGGAATAGGATAGCTTTTTTCGGAAGACATCTAGCAACCTCTGCAGTAATTAGATCAAAGCCTGGTGTTTTTTTGGTAGAATACTTTTGTATTGTAGTTTTTAGTTCATTCGGGGTTAAACATTTTTCAGGGATATGAAGTGGCATGGGACAATCTAAGTACTGTATTATCATAGAGGTGAGGTTTGGATTATTTATGTCGGGATGTGGCTTCAATATCTCCGCTAGATGTTGCCGAAACGTCTCAGCCTTGTCCTCATCAATTATAGCAATAAAATTGTCGATTTTGATTATTGATGGAAAACTATATTTATATTTCAAGAGTTTATTAGTTTCTCTCCAGAGGCTACCGTCAGAAGAGGATAAGTTAGACAGGCGCGTATCCAGAATTTTATTTCGGGAGGGGCTGATGAACATTTATAAACATAGTAACACAGTAAAACAAAAAAAATAATATTTAATGATTTAAAACACAATGTATACAAATACAATGTAGGTATTAGGTAGGTACTATATAACAAGTTTTAATCGTCTAGCTCGTCCACTATTGGCAAACTTGTCTAAAACCATATCGTCCGTTGTACAAATATTTCTATGAATATTTAGTAATGCTAAACCAACAAGACGATTCTCTGAAGTTGAGTTTCTCAAATACGTTTTTAATCTTCGCAATGTTGAAAAACTGCGTTCAGCTGATGCAGTTGACACGGGAAGTATGGCAAGTATTTTCAGCAGTTGGTAGAGATTGGGATATAGAGTTTTATCACAAGAAATTAAAGCGTCTGTGGAGGTGGAAGGTCTTGACGATGGTTCTACTGAAGTCCATTTAGATATCCATAAATCATACTCAGCCTCAACTGTATCTTTAAAACCTGGCAAATCATCCATGTAAAAATCAACTGATTCACGAATAAATAAAAATGATTTATTAATACAAAGAGAAGGTAAAATATACTGTAACGAAATAATAGTTTCTTTTTGAGTCATAAAACGATCATTTAAAGATGAAATTAAATCATCTAAGTGGGGGATAAAAATAGTTCTCATATAGTATTCTTCAGTGGAACAATGTGGAATATTTGATCGATATCTTTGATTGACACATATTCGTGGTTTTTTTCCTCGACATTTAATAATGTTGTAACTGCTTTTGCTTCTTTGTAAATATCACCAAATACAGCTGAACAATTTTCTCTCATTTTTTGAAATTTTAATGTTATGGTTTCTATTTGTTTAAGAGCTGTAGCTAGATCTAAATTTGACTTTTGTAAGTATTGTGACAAATTATATGTATATCCTAATAATTTACTTGTAATATTAACTGCTACAATAAAATTAAAATTACATATATGCAGTTTAACATACCGTTAGTTCTAGTTAAGTCAGTTCCACGTGTTCCCTCAGTTTGTAATTGTTCCAATGCAGCAACAATGGGCTCCAAAAATTCTTTAAATAGCAAAACCGATTCATGACGTAAAACCCATTTTTTTTCACACAGTGATTTTAATTTTGTAGCTTGAACATTTGGTTTTATTTCTAAAATTTTGTTTTTAAGAATAGTGGTTCGCTTAGCCGAACAATTAAAAAATGAGCAACAATCAGACATCACCCCAAAATAATGTGTATATAATATTATATTGTGCAGCTCTTTAGTGATCGGCGATCGTTATCGAAAGGTTTATAATTACTTATTATTATTTATGATTTCCAGTATTATCACCCGTGGTATTTTTGTCCATGAGTGATAAGATATGCTAACAAAATAATATGAATTTAAAATCTATAAAATGGAATTTAATAATTTTGCATTGACTTCCATAGACCATGAAAATATTTTTTAGATTTTCTTAAAATTTGGGGGGG
>NC_042494.1:64514794-64520828 GCF_005508785.2 Acyrthosiphon pisum
CTAGCTCTCCTTTTATCTGTAATTAATGAACGTATATGTATCGGTTATAGTGGGATGCTATTGGCAGTTTGAGTAGATTTAGATTGGGAAGCCCAAGCAGCTGATTGAATGATTGAGGTAAATTTATCAACAGCGTTATCGATATCCTCATGTGTTTTTAATTTGACGTTCAGGGTGATCTCTTGATCTACTAAGTTATGGAACTTAATACGATCTGTTGAAGGGTAAAATAGTTTTGGAGGTGTCATACGTAATGTTGGGGATGCATTGATTGTCAGAAGTACAGATGAATGGTCAGAGTTTAGATCCAGGACATTTTCCGGAGTGCACAATAAATTACTTGGTACTTTGGCAATGAAAATATCAAGGATGTCAGGTTTTTTACGTAAAGAAGTTGGCCAGTAAGTTGGACCTGGAGGGGTCAGTATTGAGTATTTTTTGGCATTGACGAAATTGTATAAAACATTGCCACGTGGGTTTGCTCGACATCCCCAGGCTTGATGCTTCGCATTAATATCTCCACCGACTATGAAATTTGAAGTAAATTATGAGAAATAGTCGAGAAAAAGAGTTGAAGAGATGTTGTGTCTTGGGAGGCAGTAGATTGCAGCAAATATGATAGGTATATTATTCAGCTTAATAGATACAGCACAGGATTGAAGATAATCTTGCGAGAAGTTTGGAAGTGGAACAAAGGAAAGAGTAGATTTAATTATGATGGCAACACCACCATGAGCTTTGTTGTCTGGATGATTGGAATTGAGCAGAGTATATCCTGGGATAAATACATTGGAGTATTTGGTAAAGTGAGTCTCAGTAATTAAGGCAATATCGATGCGTTTTTCATATAAGACAGCTTGTAATTCATTGACGTGGTTTTTTAGGCCATTAGCATTGAAAAGAATGACGATGATTGATTTTGAGGTGGGCGAGTTATTTGTCATTTTTGTTCTTTAAGAGAGATGAGATAACTTGTGTTAGGAGTGTAATTAAGGGGTTAAACTTGACAATTTTTTATCAAAATCTAATACGGGGGGAGAGTGGGAAGTATCTCTTGATTGATTTGAAGTAGCATGAGCATAAGTTCTCTGGGATGAAGAGGGAGGGAGGGTGCTCGGATTAGTTTTCAGAGGCGGGTGGCTTTCTTTTACAGTAGAATTATTATTAGTTGACTTAAAATTAACATTATCATGTAAAAAGTTACTTTTATTGTTAGGCTTATTTCGTTGCTGAAGTTCTCTATAGACGTTGCATCCTCGGTAGTTGGCTGGGTGGTTGCCTGAACACAGGGCGCATTTGGGAGGAGAATCTCTTGATTTGGTGCAGTCTGAGGAAGAATGTGAGTCTCTGCAGCGGACACAACGAGCTGAGTAGCCACAGTATGATCGCGTGTGACCGTAGTCTTGAAAATTAAGATATTGACTAACCATCTTTGGTTTGTATGGCTCTTCGATTTTTACCTTCGTATGAAGAAGGGAAGATAAATGGTATATTTCATTAGAGTGGTCGGTGGGTTCCAAATCAATGAAGAACAATGGGAGCGGGCGTTTATTGATCTTATGCAGCACGTTTGTGACTTGCCTGATTTCTTAAAGACGTGTTTCAAGTTCAGATTCAATCAGTTCCGTAGGTGTGGAGGGGTGCCAGTTTCGAATAACCACTCTTAATGGTTTGTCTTCTCTCAGTTGGAAGGTGTGGTATTCCGCTTTTTTGTCCTTTAGGTAGCGAATTAGAGATCTATATGATTCAGGTTAGCAGTCTGTATTTTTAATCGATCGGTGGAAGATTTGCAGTAAAAATTGTCTACTCCGATTAGCTCAATTAGAACTAAGGAAAAGCCAGGGAAGTTTAAAACTCCTTTCATGAAGATTGGGGACGGGGGTTTTATATGATCAATGATGATGGATCCCTCAGAGACAGTGTCGGTTTCGATTATTGTAGTAGTAGGTTCATTTTGAGTAAGCACTTCGTAACGATTTGCCGTTATAAATAATTTATTATTTTTTTTTTTATTATTTAAGGTAGGGTCTGGAGATTTTGGCTCAAATGAGTCTGAATGGTTTCTTTTACTTGTCTTTTGTGTCCAACCGGCATCCGTGTTAACAACCTGGAGTGAAGTTGGATCGGTGGAGTTCAGCATAGGAGTTCAGCATAGTTCAGCATAGCAGAATTTTTGATTAGGCGAGCTGCCTGTATATTGTTGCTGTTTTTGTTTTTATCTGCATGTTTATTGTTCACTTTCGGCGATGTGGGTACGTTGGAAGATCGCGGCATGTTATCTGGTGGGCAAAGGTCAGGTACCGCTGCTCGTTGCAGCGATGGCGCGATGGTTACAGAGTAGACAATAAGTACTTGCTTTAAACGTAAACGTAATTCGATTACATTTAATAAGAAAAAGTGCACTTAGGCGCACTTACAGTATTTAAAATTTGTATAAATAGATAGGGAAGACGATTGCTATTTTTTTCGTGCTAAATACGACAATTTCGGATACGAGAGTTTGACGGGATCACGAAAATTTAGTGGGGCGTAATAATACGTGTGCGACGAGCAAAGTGCAGACCGCGACTTATTCAATACTTAAAAAAAGTATTTGAATACTTTTACTTAAATACTTTACAGGATTGCGTATAATTGAGTTATACGCTGTTCCAAAAGAGAAGACCCCAAGCGGCCAAGGGAAAAACCAGTTTTGCTACGTAAATCTATACTTCGCGCAACGAGAGAACTAGATAAAGAACCCCTGAACCATAGAGTATGACATTAAACATAATATAATGACGAACAGCTTAAAACATAATAAATAAAACATAACCTTGAACTTATTCATCATGGAATAATACATATTACATACATTACAGTCCTCCCGACTTACATATGAATTACATTTCATATAAAATTATTAAATATAATATAATACTAATTGTATAATAATAATAAAAATAATATAAGTAATATTGTATATTAATTATTAAATAATTTGAACATTATAATTAAATAATAATAATAATAAATTAACATTCAATACTATATAAATCCAAACGAACAGGAGGTTTAATAACCCTACGGCTTTTCCTCAATTCCACCCCCTCAACTTTATCCTCTGTTTCCAATTCTACTTCTTTTTCTGCCTCTTTAACACTTTCACTTATAACTATTTGTTCTTTAATATTACCCTTATTATTATCAGCATTTTGTAATTCTTCTAATAAATCTCCATTAATTTCTACTTCTTTTTCATTTTTATTCATACAATCAATTATTTGGTTTAAATGTCGCTTATAAATGTTACCCTTAATAATTTTAATTAAGTATGTAATAGGTGATAATTTTTGTATAATTTTTCCCTGTATCCACTATTCCCTTCTCCATAATTCCTACACATAACCTCATCTCCAATTTCATACGTTTTTGTTCTACCACCCTTATAATTTTCCTTGGCTCTTTCTAAGCTTTTTGTATAATTATATTTTGCCTTGACTATTAATCTATCCAATGCTATATTCAACTGTCTACCAATGTGTAACTCTGCAGGACTCACCCCAGTTGAACAATGATTTGTACTATTGTACGCTAGAATAAATTTACTTATGTTGTCCTCTATATCTGATTTTTTTGCACACTTTTTAAGAAACATTTTAAAGGTTTTGACTGCATTTTCTGCAGCTCCATTAGTCGAAGGACTATATGGTGGAGTCTTAATATGTGTAACACCATTAATTTTTAAAAACTCTTCCATTTCATATGAACATAAAGAAGGTCCATTGTCAGTGACTAATTTTTTTGGAATTCCCCAAATTGAAAAATATTCTCTTAACACTTTGATAGTTGATACTGTAGTAATATTAAGTAAATGTTTAACATATAACCACTTTGAAAAAGCATCAATTATTACTATGAACATTTTACCATCTACAGGTCCTAAAAAATCTAAATGAACACGTTGTGATGGTCCTTCTGGCCAGGGCCAACTATGTAATACACTTTTAGGTGGATTATTACTATGAGCTAAACAAGCAACACAACTTTTTGTGATGTTCTGTATATCCTTATCAATACCAGGCCACCAGATATATGACCTCGCCACAGATTTCATTTTAACCGTGCCCATATGAGTATGATGTAACTCATTTAATAATTCCTTTTGGAATTTACCAGGTACTACTATTCTATGTCCCAATAACAAACACCCTACTTCAATGGTTAATTCGTTTTTTCGATTAAAATAAGGCTTTAATTCATCATTTACTTTTTTGATCTTATCTGGCCATTTATTAGATAATACCCTAAAATAAACTTCACGTAGCACTTTATCTTCCTTAATTTCTGTACAAATATCTAAATCAGTAATTGATTTTATATTCGTCATTATTAAATTAATAAAAAAAATTATCACTCTCAGCATCATTAATGTTATCCGAATCTAGATAAGGCATCTGGATTACCATTATTCACCCCATTAATAAATTCAATTTTATACGAGTACCCTGATAAAAACACTGCATATCTTGAAGCCTATGTGCAGCTATAACTGGTATCCCTTTATTTTCTCCAAAAATACTCACTAACGGTTTATGATCAGTTCTCAAAATGAATTGTTGCCCAAAAACATATTGGTGGAAATACCTAACAGCAAAAACTATAGCCAAAGCTTCTTTATCGATTTGTGCATACTTCTTTTCACAATCTGTTAATGTACGAGACGCAAAGGCAATAGGTTTTTCCGATCCATCAGGTAATCTATGCGACAAGACCGCACCAATGCCAATTGGGCTAGCGTCGCTTGCAACTATTAACTCCCAACTACTATTATAATGCACCAGTATATTCTCAGATACTATTGATTCTTTGATTTTCTTGGAAGCTAATTTTTGTTCCACCCCCCAATGGAATTTAACATTATTTTTAAGTAATGCATACAAGGCACCTGCTTTAAAAAACTTATTTTTAATAAATTTGCCATAATAATTTACTAATCCCAAAAAAACTTTAACTTCCTGAACGTTTTTAGGGTTTGGGGCTCCTGTTATAGCTTTGATTCTCTCTTTAGGTATGTGCAGTCCTTCCTTATCAATATGATAACCGAGAAATGTAACATTATCACTGAAAAACTTACATTTACCTTTTTTTAGAGTTAAGCCAGCATCATTCAACTTTTTCAAAACACTATCAAGTCTATTATTTACTTCTGCGTAATCTTTACCTGATACTACTACATCATCATAAAAACAAACTGTACCTGGTATATTACAAAGTAACTTTTCCATTTCCCTTTGCAGCATACCCGGTGCAGATGAAATTCCATATGGTAATCTTTTGAACATGTATAACCCTTTATGAGTAGAAATTGTGGTTAACTTTTGACTTTCTTCGTCAAGTAACAACTGTTTGTTATGTATGTTACCTAATTAATATTATTATATAGTAGGTATAATAAAACTATTATGTAATCGGTATCGACGATAACGCGATACTGCGATAGCCGATTTATATTATAATAAACAGTCTTAATTAGATCGCACTCGCAGTCAGTTGTTTTGTTGTCCGCGACAGTCCGCGCGTATGTCCTAACTAGCGCAAACATAATACTGTTGTTATGCTTGGCATAAATCTAATGTACAAAATACAATTGCTCCCTGGAATGCTCTTATTAAGTCTACTACTCTAGGTATCGGATATCTATCGACTTCCAGATATTTATTTAAAGTAACCTTATAATCCCCACACAACCTTATAGATTTATCAGGTTTAACCACTGGGACTATAGGAGTAGCCCAATCACTTGATTCCACAGGAACTAACAGCTCTGCTTTAATTAGTCTTTCCAATTCCTTACTCACAGATCCTTAAGGGAAAAAGGTATAACTCTAGGTTTACAAAACACAGGAATAGTGTTTTCTTTTAAATACAATTTAAAAGTTTTATGTTTAAAACATCCTAATTCCTCATTAAAAACCGATGGATACTTTTGTATAATATCTTGTTGAGATAAAGAATGAAAATTTAATTTTAATGGTAATATCTCTAACTCGAT
>NC_042494.1:64520878-64521370 GCF_005508785.2 Acyrthosiphon pisum
CGATGTTGATATTTTGAGAGGTTGTTACTCGGTGGCTGGTGCTCATACACTGAGTGGCTGGTGCTCATGCACTGGTTTAAGGGACGATACGAATATGTCTACCAGAGAGTGGTAGGCGGTTTTTTTAAAGGTTTTTGTACTTCCCCGAACTAGATTTCTCTTCGGCGGCAATAAGACCTTTTTGTCGGTGACAATAGTTTTGTTAGGGATGCCCGATTTCTACGAACGACAGTCTGGCCGTTATTTATTATTCTGTAAGATTTTAGTTTATTTGTTATAAAGATATGTGAGCATATCATTACACTTGGGCACTAAGGAAATCAGATGAAAATAAGTTCTTAATTCTAGAAAGGAAAATATTACGGAAGATCTTTGGTTCAATTAAGGACGACATAACGGGAGAGTGGAGAAGAAGGAAAAATAGAGAACTACAAGAAATGTTTAATGAAAATAACATAGCAGATACGATCAAGAAAAGAAGAAGGTATGTAC
>NC_042494.1:64521470-64523555 GCF_005508785.2 Acyrthosiphon pisum
CCAATTTCTTTTTGTACCTTTCATGTTTGATTCTCCACCAGTTTTGCCACTATTATTCGATGATGATTGCTTGACTTTGGTCAGGAACTTGATATTTTTCTTCTTTGAAGCTGTATGGTAGTTAACTGCTTCATGATGTTCCATCTTTGAAATATCATTGTTAGCACTCTCCATAGCCAAACTCAGTTCAATGCATTTTTTTGAAAGTTAAAGAGTCTTCGGATAATAGTCTTTTCTTTATATTACTATCTCTGATTCCCCAAATAACTTGGTCTCTCAATGCATCATCCAACACAGTTCCAAATTCACAATGTTCAGACATTTTTTTAAATCCTGTAATAAACTGAATAATGGTTTCATTTGCAGCCTGTCTGCGTTCTTTAAACTTGTACCTTTCAGTAATTAAATTCGGTTTCGGATTTATGTAATTTGTAAGCAACTTTTTGAGGTCATCATATTTCTTTTCAATGGGTTTATTGGGTGTACATAAATCTCTCAGTAATGCATACCCATCGTTACCCAACAATGTTAAGAATAATAATTGTTTTTTATGCAAATTAATTTCATTAAGCGTCACATACAATTCAAATCTCTCAATCCAAGAATTAAAATCATCTTCTTTGAGCTTAAATTCTGTCAATTGACCCATTTGTTGCCCTGTGCAAACACGTGGACTGACCTGATTCGAAGCGTTCTCGTCCATTATAAATTAATTAACACTTCACGGAATTACTTACATACGTACTCGAATTATCTTCGTCGCCAATGTGGTGTACCGAGTACTAAATAATTAACTAATAATTAACACATTATAGGTATTAGACATTCACTTAATTTATTGTCTCAATACAACATTTTATAAGTACAGCAAAAGAGTATGACATTAAACATAATATAATAATGAACAGCTTAAAACATAATAAATAAAACATAACCTTAAAACTTATTTATCATGGAATAATACATATTACATACATTACAAGTACGATTACTAATTTACTAAACTTTCGAAATTTTATATCTGACGCTCTTTCTCGTGGATCGAATGTTGATGTAATTTACACAGACTTTACCAAGGCGTTCGATAAAATTAACCATAAAATCTTATTTACAAAATTGAAACAAATTGGTATTTGTGGCTCTTTTTTATCCTGGGTCATCTCCTTTATTGAAGATCGTCAGCAAATAGTAGCTTACAAAGAACACTGGTCAATTACAATTCGTGTTACATCAGGAGTTCCTCAAGGGTCCCATTTAGCACCAATATTATTCCTTATTTTTATTAATGACATTCATTTCCATAATTGCACTAAATTAATGTTTGCCGATGATATGAAGTTATTCCGTATAGTTGATAATCAGAATGATTCTGATTTACTTCAGCTCGATTTAAATACTCTCTATGAGTGGTGCATTAACAATAATTTTACTCTGAATACTAAGAAATGTCAGATAATGACATTTTCCAGAGCTCGAGTTATTTCTTCATTTGATTACAACCTTAATGGTGAAACACTTCTTCGGACTATGGGGGCTATTAAAGACCTCGGTATTTATTTCGATCCTAACTTAAATTTGACAGTCGTATTACCAACATTGTTAACAGGTCAAATAAAATCCTTGGTTTTATCCGTCGTAATTGTGCTGATTTTGATGATTCATTAGCTTTAAAGTCTATTTACTGTAGCTTGGTACGCTCTATTTGTGAATATGGCTCAATAATATGGTCTCCATATCAATCGGGTCATAAGCAAATCATTGAAAAAATTCAACAAAAATTCCTACGTTTCCTTTCATTTAAATGTTCCATAATCAGAGAACCCCATTCTTCATATACTCCACTACTAACAATTCTCAACCTCGAAACACTTGAACAACATCGTCTGCGATTAGATTTGTACTTTTCGTATAAACTTTTTTCAGGAAATATAGACTGTCCTGAGTTCCTAAGTCGCTTCTCCTTCCATACCCCTATTCGTAACTCCCGGTCTAAAAACACTTTCTATCTAAACACAGAAGTAACAATAATTACGCAAGCAATACTCCCCATCATAGAATTATGAAAACTATAATAAATTAAATATC
>NC_042494.1:64523605-64544701 GCF_005508785.2 Acyrthosiphon pisum
TTCTTTAAACTTGTACCTTTCAGTAATTAAATTCGGTTTCGGATTTATGTAATTTGTAAGCAACTTTTTGAGGTCATCATATTTCTTTTCAATGGGTTTATTGGGTGTACATAAATCTCTCAGTAATGCATACCCATCGTTACCCAACAATGTTAAGAATAATAATTGTTTTTTATGCAAATTAATTTCATTAAGCGTCACATACAATTCAAATCTCTCAATCCAAGAATTAAAATCATCTTCTTTGAGCTTAAATTATGTCAATTGACCCATTTGTTGCCCTGTGCAAACACGTGGACTGACCTGATTCGAAGCGTTCTCGTCCATTATAAATTAATTAACACTACACGGAATTACTTACATACGTACTCGAATTATCTTCGTCGCCAATGTGGTGTACCAAGTACTAATAATTAACACGTCATATTACATTATATATTAGACATTCACTTTATTTATTGTCTCAATACAACATTTCAGAACTACAGCAAGAGAGTATGACATTAAACATAATATAATGACGAACAGCTTAAAACATAATAAATAAAACATAACCTTAAACTTATTCATCATGGAATAATACATATTACATATATTACACTATGGGAGTAAAGTGTAGAATGCATACGATCAGCATGCGTAAACGGGATCCTTCTCTCGTGGTGCGGAGTATAGTGTATTAGTGTTTGCTCTTTTGGAATTGGGTATAGACATAATTAATATTATATAGTACAATCGACCGCATGTGCCTTAGCCTCCGTTTTAGATGTTTAATCGGCAATATTTATGCAAACAATATAATATGTACCTACATTGATATTCTGATTACTACAAAATGTTGTCATAAACTCATATTATGGTTCTATTCCATTTTTTGATATTATTGATAATAATATGAAGATTGAAAACTACAATGGAGTGTGTAAAACAACTCAGTGGTATATTTAGGCATTTTGCTAGGGGGTGGGGGGGGGGGGGTGAATATATTATAATAATTATACCCATTAATACGTACATAATATATATTTTTACAATCCCCGAATTTGTTATCTACTGAGGTTAGTATGGATCAAGACGAAATAAGAATTAACACAAAATATTATATAGTACCTAATAGCATTTATTATAAATTCATACTAGCGCCAATTCCGTGTTTAATACGGTAAACAAAAACAAATGCTCAGTTCTTCGATAACCTCATCTAGTCACCTGGCATAATTATTGTATTGACCGGTGACGTGTGTGGTATCACCCGTATTGGATAATACGCGATGAACCAACTATATGCCTTACCTCCGTACGCTCTAAGCTAATGACTATCTCTAGAATAAATTCAGATTAATGCACTGTTAGCTTTTGAGTTACGATGGTACGCGTTTTGTCGATCTTACGTCCGTTCCCTAATTTTGAATGACTATTAGGACGCCATAACCAGAGCACTGTTCAGTTTGCAAAAAACCTCATTGACTATAGGTGTGTGGGTCTGAGCACTGTTCCAATATTCAAAGGTAAGGACAAAGAACTTAGAAATAAAATTCAACTCGGGTTTTAATGGTCGGAAACACTTTTATTGAATTTTAAAACAAACATAAATTAAACACTTCGCGAATTCAGACCGCTGTAGCCCGTTCTCACCGACTCACTCAGTGACAACGAGGACTCCCCTGTCCTTGCGCGTACGGCGGTGTTATATAGTAAAATAGTTTTTGCTGCCTCAGCACATCTTGCTTCATTGACCTATATTAATATCTAAATTGCTACGTTGATTTTTACATGTAATATGTTTACATTAAATAATATTACAGCGACGACTGTCTACAATATACGACACGTGCCAATTAAGCCAACACATTAAGCCGATTCTAATAAACAAAGTATATAATAATTTCTATTTATAATTATTATTCAATATTAGATAGGAAAATTGATAAAATATTTACTTCTGTCATACTATTTATTAGGTAAGACTTAATACTTAATAAAAACTTGAAAAACATCGTTCAAGTGTAGCAGTTGATACAGGCAAAGTACAAAATATTTTCAAGAGTTCATGAATATTTTGATAAAAGTGATAAGAATCCTTTTCACAAAATCTAAAGCATGTAATCCAGATGTGAATACAATTTTTTCAATCACTAACTACACTTCAGTCACTAAAAATAAACCCTCGCCCTATGGTAAATCTACGGTCTTAATTGTAATTTTGTTTTATTTACCGACTGTTTATCTGATTTATTATAAACACTCATGCATGAAAAATAATTCGCAGAAAAGTAAAAAATGCAGTACACCATACTACCATTGAGATTTAAGGTATATGTTTTTGTTGTCACATAATATATGCCATGAACGACTAGTGGCGTATAGTATATCAGAGCGGTACAATTACCACGGCTAGAACATTTAGAAAACAGACATAATTAAAAGTAATATCATATTGACAAATATAGAAAATAAAAAACTTTACAAAAAAAAAAGGTCAAGGGGGCATCTATCCCCCCCCCCGTAAATACCCCACTGAAACCACCCACATGTTATATTTAAATATAAAATTCTAACACCTCCACCCTATAAAATCCTGGATACGCGTCTGCCAGTCGATATACCTATTACCTAGTACAAATTACTAATTAGCAATAATATTACCAATAGCCAATAAATAGCGTCGCGTACTCGCGTTACCAGTGGGCGGTGGATGGGGATGTCTGATGTGACCGTACGGGATAAAAACAACAGTCAATGAAAATTGGAAACTAATAAAAATTAAAAAGGAAAAATTTGCCAAACCAAACGTCGCACGTCGGCGGTCGGCGATTCTACCGCAGTGTCACCGGCGCCAGCATTATTACGGCGCGCCAATCGAAACTCGGCGGCGTCTGTGCGGGCGGCACTGGGTCAAAATTAATTTTCGCGACCGGCGCTCTTGCGTGTACGCCGCTTTTACAAACACACACAAATCACAAACACGTTTTGTCGTGGTGGTGAGTGGTGGTCGGTAGGTACTCTGTGGTGCCGTGGAGGTTTATCGTCGAAGGTTGCACACTTGCACGTTGACATTGGATTATTTTATACGTCATTGTTATATTATCGCACGTAGAGTTGTGACAGTGTGGCACTCGTTACTGCAGCCGTTGCCTCGTCCCTGTAATTTTTAACCCGTTTGGCGCTCACCTGACGCTAACACATTACACGTGTATTATAATAATTAATAATAATATATTATTATAATATTAACGGCTCGCTGCCTGTGTAGCGGTCACCGACGTCGTGTTCCCCGTTCACTGTTTCAACTTACAGCTCGACCAGGCCTACGCGTTCTCAGTTTCTCACGTCGAGACTCGACAGTTTTCTAATTTCGTTTCCTCGGCTGTTCCCCACCCCGTTGTACGCTCGACCAAAAAACTAACGTCGCGAGTCGGATAGCGCGCGCGCGCGTCAACGTCGACGTTTGTTTTTGTGCGAGTTTTGCGGCGCGCGCACACGCGGCCCGCTGGTGTGTGTGTGGGTCGTGTTTTAGTGTGTGTGTGTGTGTGTGTGTGTGTGTGTGTGTGTGTGTGTGTGTGTGTGTGTTCTGTTTTGCGCTATAGCCGGCGGGCGGGCACTAAAGTGTGCGTGTGAGAGCGCGTGTCTGTGTGTTGGAGCGACTGCGGTGTGCGAGTGCGTGCGTGCGGACGACCCAAAGGAACCAACCGGCGGCCGCAGTCGACGGGACCACACGAACGGCCACTCATAAGTATATACAGCTCCGTGACGGTTTCGTGCTGTGGAATTGGGTCGGTTGGCGGAAATAAGTTGGCGTTCTAATCGCGCCGTGAACGATATTGTTATACAGACAAGTACACACACCCGAGGAACGACCCAATCGAGTGTCCGTTAAATGGCTTTTCTGAAAATATCCACATCCCGTAAGTGCAGTCAAATATTATTGCAAGAGCCGTTCAGGAACGACGTGTACGCTCGACTTGTGCGGTCTCTGACATCCAATGCCAATGGACTCGCAGAACAGCACCAGCAGCGCAGGAACAGCAGCGTGGTGTCCGGCCCGTCAGCCATCGACACAAAGCCCAAATTCGATCCACTGGACACATCATTCGCCAACCCGGAGGCCACGTTTAAGAGCAAGACCACCTGGGAGATATTTAGAGCTTACATAGTTTACCAGCTATGCTCGTCCAGTTACCTCGTCGAGAACAACATGAAGGTAAACATGTCACTTCGGCTCGATCCGTAACTAGAATAGCGTTAAACACATGCATTTACTTGGATTCATCGTCTCTCTAGGAGTCGTAAGTGCATGTGCTGCATGCTCACGAAACACTAGGTACTGTGTGGGGACTGATGGTTTGTACAATCTATAGATAACCACTTGATGTACCTACCTACCAACTTGTCACTTGTGTACATTCAAGTGTATTCTCATCTTTTGATGTTATGGTTTTAAACATAAAATCGTTGAACTAATTTGTATAATGATATATTTCATTAAGTATTTTAGTCCACAACTCATAGGTAGGCACTTTTAAAAGTAATGTAATACAATTTATGTATGCAAATTAATGTTTTGGTACCTACCCACCTACCTACTGTTTAAAAATAAGTTATTACCATACATAACCTTGCATGTATTTTACTTGAATTAAACATGCTTGTAATAGTTATATTCATTGGGTACCTAATCAATACTTACATTCAATTTTAGTATTTATATTTATCTACATATTAACTAGGTATTTTCTAAAGATATATACTACCCTTGCTACTTATTTAATTTTTAAGTTGAAAAATCAATATGAGTTGTCTGGTAAATTATTTACTTGAAGTTGACATGCTTGTTTTCTACCTCTTTTAAATCTTTTTTATGTTTCTAATCTATTATTGATATTAAGGTACAATTTATGAAGTCTAAATTTGTATTGATTTAATTTGTGTTAAAGGTTATCTGGATAATAATTTAAAAAAATAAGTTACAGATCAATTGGTCAATTATCATGTGTTATATTAATTACATATTATTTTTTTGTTCTCATATAATAGATTCTAATTAAAAAAAAATTGATAATATTGCTATTATGAGTCACCATATTTAATAATACGTTCTCTGTATTTACTATGAACAATATGGCTGGCTGGCTAGCTGGCTAGCTGGCTGACCCATGTATTGAATTCGTGAAAAATTATAAATCAGTCTGCACGTCACATTTGGCATATGTCAGAGGATATCTAGGTATATTATAGATGATTTGCCACTTATTTTTAAAAAAATTTTAGGCATCTATTACAGATTATAGGAAAGGTGACCTACCTAGATTTAAAACAAAAAAAGCTGTAGGTATTGTATAATGGGCCCATTATTCCAATTGTACCTACTTCAGTGGTTTTAATTTTAAAATGTAAGTTAGGCAGTTTATTTACCATCATTGGCACACTATGTTATGTTGATTCAACTGAGATTAGTCCGTAATCAAGATTACATTTCTTCACCTACCACCATATTTATTAGGTATTAATGTATTATGATGTAAACATTGTTTAATTTCAAGTTTTCAATTTGTATTTTCTATATTTACGATACTATTATAATCATTATCAACATATTATATTATAATAAAAATGAAATAAATAAATATGAAACCTAAAAGTTTAAGATTTCAAAATATAAGTTAAATTCTAGATCCTAATATAGTTATTATTTTGACATTATTATTACTAACCCGTAACTAAAAATATTTTTTAAATGCAGCCCTATATTAGATTCACATCTAAAAATGTAGGTATTGTATGATAAGTTAAGATAGTTTAGGTATACTTTATTTAATATAATAATTAAATTATTAAATTAATTAAAGTAGGTATTTAAATAGGTGTACCTAGTACATACCTACAATGTATGAAAAATAAATTACATTTTTAAAATGTTCTAATATTGAGTTAAGTTGATAAGTAGTTTATTTAATTCTATATCATGATTTGTTTATTTAATTACCTATAATATCTCTTGAGTTTAATTTTTGTTTTGAATTAGAATTGAGCTAGTACCTAATGGAGTGTTAACTAAATCTAGGTACTTAACTCTACAACTGACAGATAAACAAACATGTTAAATTATTAAATTATTTGGTTTTTAGTTTGAAATTGGCATAAGTAATAGGTAGGTACTACATATTCAATTTTCCTTGATATTTAAAATTATAGGCAATAATATTTACGAATATGCCCTTGAAAACACTGATTATTATCAAATTAAAATAGAAGTGTGATGAAACAAATTTTGTAACAAGTCTAGGTACTATTTCTATATAATTTTATCTTAATTTTAATACAAAAATGCATGTGCTAAACTGTTAAATGCAGAATCAAATATATTAATATATATAATATGTAGGTATTGTTATTTGAATGTATTACCATTATAATTTAATACATTGTTTAATAAGTTCTTAAAATAAATAAATAAAAATGTTGTAAACTAAAAACTATTTAAATTTACATTTACATTATACAAATATACGAGTTGAATATATTTATTTACGTCATGATCATATACTCAATATTACAGTTATAATAAAGATCGGTGTTGGTCTAGCCAGGGTTGCGGAGAACACTGCAGAAGCTTTAAGCTTAATTTTATGTAGTTACAATAATGTGTTACTAAACAAGGACTAAGGTTGTATTGAAACATATTTAACTATTTAGGTACTCAAATGAAGATTTTATGAAACTAATAAATTATACATTTTAACTCTAAATTAATAAAGGTATATTTTTAAATAAATTTGAGATAACTGGGATAGTTTGGTAGTAGAAAAGGTAAAAATATATATTGCTGAACAACTTTATATGAATGTGATATTACATTACTTTTCAATATCCTTGTGTCTATAACAACTAGGATGATGTCCTACCCATTAAATTGACCGAAAAGTTGACCCTTCAATGTTGCTTAAACAATTTCTACTGTTTCAACTTCTATTCTGTTATTTATTTATTTTATAACTTTTTTTAGCTCATGAAACTTTGCAAAGCAGTTTTTGGTGAAAAATTATTCACGGTAATGATGAAAATGACATTTTATGGTCATTTTGTTGCGGGAGAAGATCAATATCGTATTGTTCCTACTTTGAAACGCTTAAGATCTTTTGGTGTTAAACCAATTTTAGACTATTCTGTTGAAGAAGATCTTAGTCAAGAAGAGGCAGAAAAACGTGAAGTTGAGTAAGTATGGTTTTATAACACTTAAGTATATTTTATTAGATTAGATAAATAAGATATTATTCACAAAGGTGATAGAATATTAAAATCAAGTACAAATTATAATTTTATTATAATTATTTAGCCTGGATTATTGATGTATACAAAGTTGAAATGGGGTTACTGGAAATATTATGAAGACATCAGATCTTCTATTTACTGTATCATATTTTGTTTAGCTTATCTACCATAGAATACGAATATTACTTAAATCAGTGATGTTTTACATATTATAAATGATTTAGTATTATGACTCAACATAAGACCATTTTAATAATATTTTATATTGGGCTAAATGTTTTCCAATTTCCTAAGACCCCTACACTTTTTCTTATGATCTATAATAACCTTAATAGGTACTTATATCAAAGATCTATTTACATTTTAACTGTGTTAATATTAAATTCTACTAATATAGCTTATTTTTAACTATTTCCTTTTATATAACTATGGTTTAAGTTAATTTGATTTTATAATAAATGTATGTATACCTAAAACCTAGTTATGATCATTTTTAAATTCTATTATTATACACTTAAAACTAAATTAAAGTAACAAGAAAAAATTAGGCAATGATGTACATTTGATAATAAGTAAATTTACTCTAAATCTTATAACGAACAAAACTAAATGTGAACTTGTCAAGCAAAACTGTTACGCACTTCAATACGGAGCAACAAATATTTATGATGTGCAACTAAAGAACATATTTGAATCAAGTTTTATAGACATAACTCCAATTATGGATTAATTAACTCAATTTTATCAAGTATTTACTTCATAAGGAAAATATTATGTATAATCGTTTTTCCTTGTATAGAATTTATTGAAGCCAAGGACAAAATTATATGTATAGTGTACATAGGTCACCTTTTTACATAAATACCTTTTATATTTTTTTTATGTAGCTAAAATGTATTAGATAATTGCACTAATTTTATTTGTTAGGTGCTTAAGATCATTTTTTGTTCTCTATATTATCTGAAAAATAATAACTTATTCAAATAATAATTGTATAGGTAATATTATCTCTTGTAACAAAATCAATTTAGTTATTTTGTTTTACTTAAAATGAATAATATGGTCAATCTTTAAAAGCAATAGTAAATAATCAAATCTGTTTAAAATCTTAGTTAAAATTGTATTTGCTTTAGTTTTGCTATGCAAGACCTAAGACTCTCTCGAGCCTCCGAGTTACACCAGCAGTTAGTTCATACTAATTTTTTATTAATACTTAATTATGTTACCAAGTACGTAATTTATATGACATGTTATTTCCTAACAAAATGGGTAGTATATTATATGAAACATAATCGTTTTTGAAACAGTGGCGATTGAATATTTGAATAGCTAGAAGTTCTTTTCCTTTTTAACAACCATTTTTGCAATCGCAAATTAATTATTAACTACTTCAAATCAAAGATAAATGATTTTACATATTTTAATGGCTTGTGTTAGAGAAAATCATAACTATTTTTAATCTTACATAATATTATGTTGTTTTATGAGTTACTTTATATTATTATCTATTAATATTTAGACTAGTTATTACACTGAAAAATATCTCTCTGTAAGTGAAATTGTTGTGTGTTAAATTATAGTTCAAATGTGAAATATACATTTCTTAATACAGTTTAAGATGTTTGTTCAAGCAATCATGTGCATGAATTCTGAATAGATGCTGAAGTAGGTACTTTTTATCAAACTGTCATTGGACAAAACCACGCCAAACGAATGATATGTTTCCTACTATGGGTAGATTCTTTAGGGTAGCATGATCTTTTTAGGGTCGTAGTCTAAATGTGCCTTTTTTATATGATCAAAAATATTTAGTCCCCTTTGGCCTTCTTATTACTTGTTATGACTTAATTCTTAATATTTTTAGGCCATCATCAGTACTTGATGATAAATATTAAAAATTATAGAACATATTTTTGTTTTCTTGTTACTTTTACACAATAGAAAATTTTTATTTCAAAATTTGTCAAACACAATTATTCCAACTTATTTAAAAAATAATCAGCATTTAATCTAATAGAACTGTATTTTATTATTTTTAGATTTCTTTTAATAGAATTTGTATTTAAATGTAGGCACAAGGTTACCTTTATATTCATCAGTCATTACAAGGAGGAGAGGATTTTAATGCAAATTGCCTTTTATCTGATTGTCTTAAACCAATGATTTCCATGCACAAAATTTGTTTCATATATTATCAAGGAATTAAAAAATTAAAATTTTAGTATGCGTTTTCCTAATTTCCTGCATTTGTTGAACTTTTTTTAGTTTTTGATATTTAAAGTGAATATTTAGGTTTTTAAGACTTATTTTTACATACTTCATAATATTATTAAAAATTTGATAAATACGATGTCAGCTGTAATAAAGAAAACACGATAAGATATTTATTGAAGTCATAATGTAGTCGTATTACACTATTTGTATTTAGTATTGTGTATAGTCTCATCTGTAAGGGTAGAAAGACGATAAGAAAAAAATAAGAATATTCTTTCATTACAAAAAAAATTCTAGTAAAAAGTCTTTTTTAAACGTTTCAAAAAATTTCTATGGCATTTTTTAATACATTTTTTTTGTTTTTAGAGCATTTTCATCCGCTCCCTAGTCATTACTATTACGGTTTTAAATCCACGGTCTTTTGAAGATAAAGTCGGATAAATTGTAATTTTCAGGAATTATTCCTTTATAGTATCCCTCAATATGCTCAAAATATTGCCGTAGTACAGACTGTAATATATATTAGACATAAGTTATTTGTCACTTCGGTCCATCTTGTATGGCCAGATAATGGTTTACTGGTAGCACTATTGTGTGTATATATCACAGACTTAAAACAAATAGAATTAATACATTTATTTCACAATAAATTAATTGTTATAGGATCTTCATATGGCAGATTTGAATCAGGATATCGCATTATCAATTTTATAAAACTACTAATAAAGGTTGAGTTAATTAAACTATTAAATGTTAAAAAATATCAAAGTATGCAAGTATTCTATAGTAGAATACATATCATTAGAAATATGGAAACTTCACTCATTCACAATATTAAGATTCACAATACTCTTAAATCTTGTTTCAAAATATTGAAATATCGTAAAATCTGATGTACAAATACCTATAATATTCTTACCTTTTATCGCCTATATTTGATAGGTTAAACTTGGTCGACCTTGTATCATCATATATTTTAATAAAAATGTATATTAATAGTATTTAGTAAACAATTTTATAAAAATCAAATTAATGTTTTTTGTGCATTTGAAATAGAAATTAAATTTTATTAGGTATACCTAGTCTTTTACCTATTCCGACATTTTCGTGGGAGATTTTAAATACATTAGGATGCATATTATTATGTTGTCACCATCCTACAACAGAAAATTTGCTTTCAGAAGTTTATTTAGTAACATTTAATATTGAAGCGAATTTGACTGTACAACTTACAAGTATTAATGTAAAGATCATCATTATCTATTCTGTGTTTTCACCAGGGTTATTTTCAATATTTTAATTTTATAGCGAGTTATGATAATTTTTATATTGTAATATTTTACATATAAAAATAATGACTTGTTTAAAAATTTTAATATTGTATGAAACCCATGTGATAACATATATAATATTATTACACAAAATGTTGACTGCTGGACAAACAATTTTAAAACCGGAGATACGCGCGGGTGTGACGCACTCTTAGTTTTCAATTGTATTCACATAAATATCTGAAATATCACACTGACAGTTATTTTTTAAATGATTTTATATATTTTTTTTATTTAAAATAATATTTTATTTATGAAAATTTAAATTTAATACTAATAAATATTAGACTAAATTAATTTTTTAGAAGGTTATAAAATAAACCCATGTTTTTATATAATATAATATACTCGTATATAAACTATCTATACAATTATCGAAAATATAAATAAGTTCCCAAAAACATCGACTAAAAAAAATTGATTCGTCACAAGACACAAACATCTATTTCTTTATTAATTGGTATGTACTTATTATTATCTACTATTATATTAAAATTTACAGAAAGATGTAAAGATATATAATTAAATCTGCTTTAATACACGCTATTTGTTTTTCTCAATGTACTTAATTATAATATACTGGTTGCCTGCATATATAGCATATATTATTATGTTAAATGCGCTTGCAGACAAAATTTGCGTGTAATAATATACACCATCTACCAGTGGGCTTTAGTTTTTATACGCAAAATTTCAATTTAGTCAATAATAATTAATAATTAATGGTGTATATATTTAAGTCTGAAATATAGGTACTTATTATTTATTTATTTAACTTAAGGCATGCGTAAAAATATAAAACTAATATAAAATTGATACTTCAATAGTAATGATCGAGGTAGTCATAATATACTATTGTACAATATATTTATTATTATAAGTATAATAATAGATACTATGATATTATGACTTTACATTAGTACAATAGCTATTATGGACCTACAGTATGGAATTTATTTATATTTAATATTTATTTTTAGATCAAGCATGTCAGAAATCGAAAAAAGAGACCAAGATGCTGCTCAAAAAGAAGGTAAACTTTTATGAATCAACTTTAATGGTTGTATGCAATTTATTTAACTGCTCGATTAATGTGTTGTTAAATGGACTAATTTGTATTTAATACGGCAGTGTTACTAAATAAGCATAAGAAAGATGATATTTTTTCGTTCCGGACAGATCGTGGCCAGATGCAGTGGAAATTCATTTTTCATTCTTACATTTTTTGTCTCATGTAAAATTTGATTTAACCACAATTAATTATTAATGATATTGATATATTTACACTTTACTTTTTTAATGTAGTAATCGTGCCGGATATACTGTTATTGTGTAGCATATTTCACGTAAAGTATACTATAGAGTACATATGTTCATTTTAGGTTGGTCAATTGAGTTGATAAGTGGGTGTGTTGCCTTTTAAAATTTTAAATTGATGCATGAAGAATAGATATTATACAGCAAGCTCAAAATACTTTGATAATAATATTATAATATTGGTATATATCTTATAATATATTTAGCCATATAGGCAATATAGCAGAAAATAAAACTTCTAGCAAATTTGTATTATTGTTTATAGACTATGTTGACTTATGCACAATGGTCTTATCCAAATTTTTATTTTAGTTTTCTTCAGTAAATATTATGTAAAATAATAAAATCAGTATTAGTTTTTAAATACAGAGACTCCGAGAAAGTATAGATACTAGTCTAAAGAGAGTTATTTTTTAAAAATATTTTAAGAACGTAATTATTGAATACACACTTAGATGTTTATGAATTCTTTCATTCAAATAAATTAGCATTTTTTTGTAGTTTTTTTGAAAAATAATAGTATAATATTTTTTTTTTATAATGCCTATAATAATTAAACTAAAATAAATTTGCAAAATAATTGATAACTGTTTTTAAGTCTAAAATTAATGTAAATTATTGTAAAACCATAACAGTAAAAGTGTTAAACGCCATCTAAGTAATTTTGAATAACCGATTTATAAATAAATTTAATCTCTATTAATAGTTAAGCCCATTATTTATAATGCAAGAAGTAAAAGAAGTTAACTTCCGTTTATTAATTTTTATCGGGAACTCTATAGTCTATAATATGACGTTCCTTGATTTTATCGTACCTATTTTTAATTATTCAAAATAACAATTTACAAATCATTTATCATAAAAGATAAATATTACATTTGAAGAGGACGTCCTACCTGGATACCTGCATGTTTTGTCTCCCACTTACTAACATACCAAAATGTGGGTTCAGCAATTTCAATTTTATAAATAATTTATAATTATAATGAATATGTATTCATAGCCTGTATTGTATAAGCCTATTGGCTTTTATAAACTTTAGGCTGAGAATATTATCTTTCTTCTTTTTTGTTTGTTCTTACTATATTTTATTTGTTAGCCAAGTTATTAGTATGTATAATATCAATATTTAAAAATGATCATAACTCGCTTAAAACTTAAAGTATTATACAACGAAAGTATACAGATAATGTTAGTTGAATTCATCATAATATTATAACTTTAGATCATAATATACTATGGATGTAGTCATAGCCAGGCCCGTCGTTAAATATTATCCGCCTTAAAGCGCGAACATACTTTAATGCCGTTAATCTTTACCGATAGTTATTTAATTTTACCGCCTTCAATTTCTTTGAAATTTTATGCCGCACTAAGGCAACACATGACTTACTAGTTACTTGTGCGGTGTGCCCTAGCAAGAAGTAGAAGTGTTGCCGATATTAGCGACGAGTCTTCGAATTAGGTGATCGATGTGCGCATGCGAGGTGCTACTCCATAGGTCACTATCACATAATTATTTTAAATCTTAGTTCGTGGTTAATTATATTATTATAGTAATTGTTATATTTGGCTGTCATATAGTATGCGGTCTACCGGCAAACGCGTTCACCGGCCGCTGTAGGATGCGGTCTACCTGTGACCGGCTGTTTTTTACACAGACCTAAGTTTATCTTTAATAGTGTGGTGACCCTAGTCCTGTGCCTCCGGGCCACACCACCGAGCCGACGTTGACTACGTTCCGACAAGGCCAACGATGCCGTCCGTCCATACGTCCCGACACCCGTTACATTTTTGGTCAGCTAACGACCGGTACCTACACTCGCAATGTCACGTCCAACTCTCGCCGACATTGTTCGGTTCCGGACCATACCGTCGTCTTCCACAGGCCACCGCAGCACGACCGTCCCTTCTTTAGGCTTCTCACTCAAAATTACCATGTACTAAAATATCTATAATATTATATTTCGGTTTAATAAATAAAAACATCTTACATTATAATAAATTCAATGTGTTATCTCATCTCTTCGTCATCATCAACTATCTCTCTGCGAGTAACACGCTAAATGTTGGCTGCAAGGGAATCTCCATGAAGTCAGCAACCACATTTTCCTCGTACGCCACAACAATAGATACAATTTTTTTGACGAACGATTTTTTTAATTACCTATTAATTTTTTTTAAATTATTCAAAATAATGCACAATATTCATCATTATAATACAATTATTATACTATAATATTATGATATAATTTTTTCACGTCTACATAATTTTAGCACCACTAGTGTTTGACCTCTTGTTGTGCGTATGCCGGTAGATCACATATTATATGACAGCCATTAAGCTGCGTACACACTTGTAAAATTTGCGCGTAACATCCTTTGATGCGGCCAAATTTACCGACAACTGGCGGAACGGTGTTACGGCGTAACAGAAAATGTTACAAGTGTGTACGCGGCTTTATAATTATCAATAGGCATAATACTATTTTTTCAATTTAATATTATATTATTATATTTAAAACATAATAATATAGTGTTTTGATACGAAATTATCTGGGGATATATATGTATTAGGTGCGCCACACATGCGCATATCGAACACCTAATTTTTTGTATTGATTTAATATGTTGTGGCTCCATCCATAGTATATAATCTAAGATTATAATAGCTAGCAACGAAAAATTGGAACTACTGATGACAAATTTGCTATGTTGTCCGTTTGTTAAAACGAGAAAAAAACATGCCGGTCCTGCTTTAAGGGGTTTTCCATTTTAACACTGCTATTAAAACTAATTTTGTGTTTGATTTGATTTGACTAACGCATGCATATTTGTGTTTGGGATGGTTCCTATTGGACAGGTTCTGTTTCAGCGGAAACAGTTGGAGGTTCTCTACCACAGTACCACGTGGATAAACAGTTCGCAGACAGAAGGTACAAGGTGCAGAGTGCTCGAACCTATTTCTACCTAAATGAAGCTACTTGTGAACGTAACATGGAAGTATTCACAAACTGTCTACATGCAGTAGCCGGTAAGATTTATAAAACATTTTAATTATTAATAAAGAATAATATACAAAAAAGATGGGCAAGTGGATGTCGCTATGCTGTACAGTATGTTACAGTGGGTCACTGTATAATGGATGGGGCGTATGTAATTTGCGCCAAAAACCAAAAAAAGAAATAAATATGTAATTTGCGCCACATCTAAAATTGTATTTTGGTAATTTGTTGAAAAGTTTCCAAACGATTTTTATTTTTAGTAGAATTTCGTTTTTTAAAATGTATACTTTTAATTTTAATCAAAGTTTTTTTTTAAAATCCTTTCAGTACGTCCAAAAAGTGGAAAATACTAAATAGTAGGATGTGGGTGATAGAACTCGGAATTGAAACGTGAATGATATGATTCGGAAGCATTAGTAGTGAGAGCTAGTGACGCGATATTCGCAGCCCAAATTATTGGTGGGAATTTAGCCTCTTCACAGATACATGTGTCAACTAAATAATCGGCATATTTTTGAAATCTTATGTCATTACGAATCGATGACATAAAATCTTCAATAAAACAGTCACTGACCTCATTTGGACAAATAAATGGCAACCCAAATGTATGGTTTAGCCACTTGCTTTCTTCTGTTTTATTATTTTGATATACGTTGGATAGGCCTAATTCCTGAATTTTTCTATACCACGATTGAGTTAGGTGAATATTTACAACCGAATATTTTAGTGTCATCTCAGACTTGTCTCAATTCTACATGAATTGCTTCTTCAAAATCAAATATAAATAAATTTGGTTTTAGAGAAAGTTCACGTGCATTACACAAATGTATGATATTTTTAAATAAATTTACCTAAGTTGAAGTTTTTTTGTCTGGAAGTAATGCAAATAAAAGTGATATATAATGATCATTGCAATAAACCATGCAAAGAAAACAGTTGCGTAAATAACTTGGAACAATATTTAAAAGTTCCATCTATGTATATAATCTCAGATTCGCATAGAACTTTTAAATTTGTGTCACATGAAAATATTATTATATGACAGTTCAGATCATTTATTAATAAAAATTACTCATTGAGGTCCGTTTTCAAATCCAAATTGCTTATAATATTTTGCAATTCTTCCATTGTTTTTGGTAATGGTGGCACCATTTTTCTACGGGCGTTTTGAATATTTCGTCGAACTAGTGATATATCATCGGTAGTGATGATTTGTAAATTAGATATATTTTTAGAAATTTTAGTTCGTAATATCTTACTTGGTTTAGTATACAGATTTTCCACAGATTTTCTCTTACATCCATTTGAATACATTTTTCTATCTATACTTGGTTGATCTTGCCGTTATGTTTATTTACAATTTCAACTATTTGTACAATATTTTCTATAGAAGTATACACTTTTGCAGTGCAAGTTCTGACAGTACAACGCCATCGTATTGAAGAATTTTTTGGTATTAATTTTGAATTCAATGATATAATATATCATTGTACAAGAAAAACAATTTTGAGCGGAGACGGTATGTCAGTCTAGGTATAAGACATTATATACTTATCAATGGTATTAAAAAAAAAATTAACCTATAATAGGTACCTATAATAAATTCCAAATTAATTATATCACAATATCCATTAGGTACGTACTTAACGCGCTATTTGTCAACCACAAACCGTGATACTATCATAGATACATAATAGTATACTTTAGAAGTTTCAAGTACTCACAAATAATATATTTTAATATGTAATTTCGTCCAAATTTGAACTTAAAATGACTATAAAAATAAACTGTGTTTATGTATTTTTTAGATTTTTTGGTATCAGAATTAAATACTTACGTGGACCTTGTTTTAAATTTTCAATCCTTAGATATAAAAGTTGAACATTTTATAAATTTTTAACAACAAAATAATTATTCAAATTTAAATTTGATACATTTTGTCTAAATTCGATCTTTAAATACTTATAAAAAAAAAAATTGTGCCTATATATTTTTAATATTTTTCAACTGCTATTATAACAATATATCAGGAGCTTTGCATTAAATTTTCTCACTTTTTACCCAACTAACAAAATTTTATTGATATTTATAGAAAAAAAAAGTTAAAAAATTGAAAACTGAAAATGTCTGTAAACAACTCAAAAAGAGTCAAAATATTTTCAAAATTTTATGGTGTATAGAAAATATTAACATTCAGTGAAATTTTCAAATATCTACAGTCATTCGTTTTTTAATTACAATAAAATAAGAAAATCGTCACATGAGAAATCGAGCGAATATCAAATGTTGTAAAAATATAAATTTCAAACGCTCATAAAAATTTAATTTGACTTTCTTGTAGACGACATTTTTTTTTGTTGATAAAGGTAGACAATATTATTATGAGTAATCTTGTATTACATTTTCAAATCTTAGATTTAAAAAGAAAAATTTTTACGAATTCTTAACTCAAAATAATTTGCTAATTTTCGTGATTTTTACATATTTTGTCAATTTTTGAACTTTAAATACTAACAAAAATAAACTCTGACTAAGGATTTTTAATATTTTTCAAATGTTATTGTAACAATATAGTGGGAGCCTTGTATTATATTTTCAAGTATTTTTACTCTACAAATAAAGTTTTATTGACATTCATAGAAAAAAAAACTAATACAATTGGAAACTGAAAATGTCCCTAAACAGTTCAAAACAAATCAAAATATGGAGAAAATGGAAATATAAACAACCAGTGAAAATGTCATGTATCTATCACGGTCATTTTTTTTTAAAGTTACACCATAAACCAAAATCAATTTTTTCGAAAACAGCTTTTGCGTAAAAATTCCCGTTTTTCCTTAATTTTTCTTTTGTTTTTCACTGCGCTTTTGAAAACAATTGGAAATTTCAAATTTTGACCTCCCGAATGCACCAACTCGATTCACTTTCCCATCAAACAAGATACTGTTGAAGAAAATCTAAGCATTTTTACTGACCCAATCCGTGATGACAGACACAAAAAAAATAAAAAAACACATCATTGTAAAATCAATACATTCATCGTTCCACTCAGAATCTAAAATAAAACCATGTAAATGTATTAAAAAAGTAAAAGATATTACATACGTACATACGTACATTACATACATAGGTAATATTATATACGTATTAAATAAAATTAAGTATGTTCTTAATTTCTCATCAGATTATTTAAGATAATAAATTCTATACATGCTACTTGTTCAAAAGTTGTTATAGTAAATAAATACATTTTTATTCAAAGTAATAATCATCTAAATTCCACTCGTTTAACTTTAGTAAAAAATATTTGTGTTTTGTTTTACTCAGAATATTGTCCTTTATAAATGTCTAAAGTTGTATAATCACTACGTAGTCGTACTTACACTTCTAAGTTTTGTTTTGTGACCAAACCAATGCCTAATAATAGAATAGTCATTAGTTGTTTGTCAGTCCTCCATTACGGGTCAAGGAGTAATTCAGAAAACATTTTTCTCCTCAATTTACTGACGTATTTAGTGACAATAAAAAAACTTGTTTGATATTTTTGAAAGAAATGTTTTGCTTTTATTATAAATCCATTTCTTATAAAATGTAATCCATTGATAATATTATAAATTGTGGTATTACATTTATAAGTATATAATCATAAAATATTAAATAGATTAATAGATTAGTCATTAATCTATGATATAATTTATAAGCGTTGCATTGTTCAATTTAAATCACCTGAAAACAGATTTATGTAACATAATACATAATTATATTTCTTTATTAACCCCGATAACACTAAAATAGTCTTAAATTACCTTCAAAATTAGTTATCTGATATGTTTCATACATTTCTTGCAGTACGGTAAAATTATTATTTTCCATGCAAATTGTCTATTTAGATTAATAAAATGTGAAAGGAAGTAAGTAGGTATTGCCGGTATTAATTATTGAAAGTTGATAGAGTGTAGATACCACTACTATAAATAAAAAAAATTGATTCTTTTACTTGTTCTAAATATGAAATATTTGCTCACCATTCTTTATAACTAGGCTCATGTTGGTATAAACACAGAAAAAATCCAAATGGAATTACTGTAAACATTTTCTAATTCAAGTTGAATTGAATATATACAAATATACAATTGATATAAAATTATAAATCATTATCAAAAAATATGCTTTGTTAATACAGGCCTCATACATTTACAAACGTTTAAACTTACAATGGGTACTAAATTATATGAATTTATGGTTCTGACCTGCATGCCTGACATATTATTATTGTTTTACACAATTCCCCATTTTCATAATGATATTTCCCTTCGGGTTTTACATTATTCACCCAATTATAAAAATCTATTGATGACTGTCGTTTGAAATAATTGTTTGTTCTATGTAAAAAATTATTAATACTTATAAAGTTATAACAATATGTCAGTCTTTTTTCTATCGTATTGATTTTTATAAACTTTTTACTTTGATTTTCAATGTTTTATTCTAATAAATTAGAATATTTTTATAAATTATAAATATAATAATTCAAGTCTTGATATAAGCGGTCAGCGCACTATTTGTTTTCTCTCTCTGATCTACGCACATAACATATCAATTGGCGTTCACCAATTTTGTGTCGACATGTTTCAATTTTTATATAAACACTAGCTGATCCCGTGCACTTCATTGCCCGTTAAATGTACCAACTCAAACTTTTTTCAATTCGTTATTTAATACTCGGTGTATGGTGTTTAAAATGAAACTTAACTTTTCCGTTTCTCGGAATAAAAATTCTGATTCGCAGCAATATATTATCAGGTAGGCAATCCCCGTGCTGTTAGTAACTCTAACCCTATGTCCTAGCTAGTGCGGGCGAGTGCGTGCGTTTTATATACTGATCATGCTGTTCTGCACGCAATGCGTTGCCCGCATGCGGCGAAATACAAGCTATTTTGTTTTTCCCCGCATGCGTGCAAACCAGCTAGGACATAGCGTAAAGTATCAAAGTTATACCAAGTTTGTCGTATTCCACCTATGGTGGATTAATATAATCAATTAATACCAAATCCTAACCTAACATAGCTACTAATATAGTAATATCAGATGAATAAAAAAAAACCAAATTTAACCATTTCTAAATTAGTCCGTCTTCTTCCCAGAGGTTTAATCTACACACAAACATTAATTTATATAGTATATATATATATATTGACAAAAAATAATAATACAAATCAATAAACATGCCCAATTAACCAATATATAATACACTGTTACGCCACTGTTGTATTTTTTAAATCTAGATTTCCTACTTTTCCGGTGGGTTTTCCTAAAATTGTCTTTCGTAAAAACCTTCTCCTGGCAATTACGATCATCTTAAAAACAATTTGATAATTCATAACAGATAAACATAATGGGTCATATTCGTGTATCGTCATGGCACACGTATCTCGCACATCCTAGTGATATAATATATCAAAATCGGTTGAGTATTTCGGAATATATATAGATTGTATATATAAATAAATTGTTGAGTTTTACTTCTCGGAACAATTCATACCTACACGCTGCTGACGATAAAACACACACATAAGAAAAAAGGTCAGGTTACAGGTAGCTGAAAACCTACTATCGCGGTCACTCAAGGGAATAACCGAAATACACCATGCAAATTTAAATTTAATATTAAAAAATTAATTCCGAACATTTTCATACTCACTCGCCTTTTAAAACTTCTCTGGACTTCCACAAATAATTTAAGACCAAAATGAGCTAAATCGGTCCTGCCGTTCTCGAGTTTTAGCGAGACTAACAAAAACAGCATTAGATTTTTATATATATAGATTGCCTATGAGTACGTTAAATATTACAGTTTAAAAATGTTCATATATCGCAGAACAATATTGAAATACCGTAAAAATCAAACAGGGGAATTTTATCACCTTCTAGTTTGATAATTGGTCAATTTACTCTGATAT
>NC_042494.1:64544801-64560640 GCF_005508785.2 Acyrthosiphon pisum
ACTTTAAAATACAAAATTTAAAATATGCTTTATCATTTAAATTGAAGTAAAAAATTAATGTTATCTTCTGGTTTTGATTACTTAGTGGCATATTATGCAGACTGTAGTTTTAAGTTTTGAAAAAGTTATCAATATTTAATTACTATTTAACATTTTTAAATAATATCATTATTAAATGACATAAAATTAAAGTGACAATTTTAACCTTCGAGTCTTTCCGGTGATACCTAATGTGTCCAATATTCGATCATCTGAAATGTCAATATCTCTATTAAGGGGATGTTACAGTGGCATTTGTTGTCTCTGTCTTATCTATAGTACATTTTACGCTCAAGAGTACACGTTTATCTCCGTTAGTTTAAAAATTAGAATGAATTAACCTTTTATACAATTTAAAGGTAAGATTATTATGTAGACAATGACATAGGCTTTTTATTATATTTTAATTTTAAAGTGAATTATGAGTATTTTAAGATGTACAAACAGTTAACAATTTTAAAATACACATAACTCGCTTTACAATTAAAATGTTGTAAAAATTAAAAATCC
Organism: Acyrthosiphon pisum; assembly: GCF_005508785.2. Classification (NCBI taxonomy): domain Eukaryota; kingdom Metazoa; phylum Arthropoda; class Insecta; order Hemiptera; family Aphididae; genus Acyrthosiphon; species Acyrthosiphon pisum. The sequence goes on from NC_042494.1 coordinate 64,545,351, forward strand.
CATGTCATTGTCTGGATCAATCCGCGGCCCATGGTAGTTTTTAATGTGGCCCTCACTTCAATTTAAAAACCGTTAATTAATTGTATATAATATATTAAATTGATATTACGAGAAAAAAGTTATTTTAAGAAAACTACAAAATATTAAACATCAAAGAAAGATAAATTTTGTTAGTGTTTTATCTTTATTGGCTCCGATAGCAATATTCCGTGTCATTTATCTACAAAAATATTTCTGCATATTATTATTCACTACCTATAGAAAAATTATAAAAAAATGTATTGTTGTATTAATGTATAATTGAATATAAATTAATCATTCGATTTGAATGTATTATTATTATAAAAGTATGTGGCCCACAACAACTTCTACCCATATGATGTGTCCCAGTCATCACAAAAGGTTGGACCCCCTGGTCTAGATAATAGTCTTACCTTTAAATTTTACAAGAGCTCAATTTGCTCTAATTTTTAAACTAACGGATTAAATGTGTTCTGCTGAGCGTAAAAGTTGCTATGTTTCGCGCTTGTAAGACGGATACAAAAAATGTCACTGTGACGTCCCCTTAATAGATAATAATGCGAGTCCGATAAGTCTTGACTCTGAAGTTGAATTCCTGAGGTAGGTTTTAGTCTTCTCAAAAAAGAAAAACTTCTTTCAGAAGTAGCTGCAGTTGATACAGGTAGAACTGGTACTAACTTTAGGAGTTGATGCATATTTGGAAACATATTGCTGTCACGGGTTGTTAATGTATTAATTGCATTTAATGGTCTAAATTTTGACCTAACTGTTTTCCACTTGGACTGCCATAATTTAAATTCTGCTTCAGTTATATCTTGGTACCCTGGTAAATCTTCTTCATGAAATTGAACAGCAGGTTTTAAATATGAAAATGGGCCAATAACAGCCAAAGAGTAAAGACAGTAATACATACTGTAAATGACTATAGTATCTTTATGCGAGTTATTAAACGTTATTTTAGTGAGCAAAGCAAATAATCTATAAGTATGCATAAATATTATACATCTGTTAAATTCTTCAGTATCTTTAAAAAGCACATTATTTTGATTGTTTTTGTCTGCCACATATACGTTTTGTACAGCATTGTTTTATTAACATTCAACAAAACTGCAATACTTTTTACTTCATAAATTTCATGAAACTCGACATTCAATTATCTCTAATTTCTTGAAGTTTCTTGGAGACAAGTTTTCAAATGGTGTTTAAATAAAATGTGATAAATACACGTATTTTTATTTAAACATTCATATAATATAACATTAACATATTTAATTTGTTCACATTTATTGTATATAAACACTATTTTTAGTACTGTACAGTGTACTTAGTTCCGCGGAAAACCACGGATAATTAATAATTTACTGTACTGTGCCTAATAAATAATAGTATTAGTAAAGCAAATTAATATTAAAAATATTTTAATTTCATAGTTTTATAATAATAAACGGGTTTTAAACTTCAAAAATGTTTTCAAATTACATAATTACAATAACACTCATAATAGATTATTATATTAAATAAAAAATATTTATATTATTGTTTAGGTGCTACATATGGAACAGGAATTACAGCAATCAAATTAACAGCTCTTGGACGTCCTCAACTTTTGGTAAATTTTAGATTAAAATATATTATTTTTATTCAACATAATATTTATGAATTAAAGTAATAATTTAAATTATTAATCATTATAATTATTTTATGCAACTTTTACATAATGTTATGTATTTATTACTACTTACTCGATGACTTGTGTGAACATGTTGCAATAAATGCTATAAGTATTCTTAACAAAATATGTAGAAACCAACTAATGTCAAATACATTTGGTTGATTCTATAAATATTTACTTAATATAAAACATGTTATCTGAAAGGATGGAGCCAAAATATCTGTTATTTTTACTGTTGGTACAATCTAACAATAACACTGTATAAAAGTGGTTAGTGATCTAATGATTCCTTTACGGTTACTACTTACTACTAATTTAATAACAATTGTTATTATACTTACAGACATCACAACTTGTTTTAATAATTCTAAATTCCTACTCTGCTTTCTCCAATTTAGTGATGGGGCTATGACTGAAATCAAGAAAATACTTGCAAATTTAATAAGCTAAGCAACACCTTATTTTAACAAAAATAAAATAAATATATACATCCCTATTCATTAACATAGACAATTTTGAACAATTAATAAAAATTTTTACAATTTTAATTAATATTGACAACTTTCAAAGGAAAACTTAGTATTTAAAATAAAGTTTTATAAAGATTTTGTGTGTTGTCTCGGTCTTACAAACATACAACAGAAAATATTACATTCTCAATAATCCATTTTACTCAATTATGTTTTTAAAATTAGAGTGAATTGACCTATTATAAAATTCATAGGTAAGATTATTATTTAGGGTATCTTACAGGCTTTTATTCTAACATTTTCTTACAAGTAATAGATACTTGAAAAACATATATCCTATTTCAATTATTAATAAGTGGTAATACACATTAGACTAAAAATATTTATTTGATATTACAGTTGCAATTGTCAGAGGTAATTATGAGAGCTCGTACATTAGCTAGTGAAATTATGGGTGGCAAAGGTAATGTAATTGGTCAGCATCTCACTCTTGAGGAGTTGGACAAACGTTTGTTCCAAGCTGGAATCAAGGATACAAAAAAATTTTTAGAAAAAGTCACCAAGGACAGCCAGGGGTAAAATTAATTTATAAGTTTAAAATATTGGTTTTTATTTAAAACATTAAAATTTGTATTTTTTGTTTAGTGTTATTCATTTATTCCCGTGGAGTGGTTTGTTGGATGAAAATTCTGAACTAAGTGATTCGTTCCGTGTCCCTTGCTTAAAAGAAGGTCGTATGGTCAGACTATTATCTCAATTGTCTAAAAAAGAAGAGGAAATGTTCCGTAATATGGTTCATCGACTCAATACATTAGTTCAAGTAAGAAATACGATTTTGGTTAATTTATTAATACTATCATAAGTTATAGAAACATTAATTATATTTTTTAATTCAATTTTTAAATAGACTGCTAAAGACCTAGACGTTCGTATAATGATTGATGCTGAACAAACATATTTTCAACCAGCTATATCTAGATTGACTCTTGAATTGATGCAAAAGTATAATACAGAAAAAGCTATTGTGTTTAACACATACCAATGTTACCTAAAAGAAACACTTAATGAAGTCAAGACTGATTTAAATCAAGCTAAGAGACAAAAATTCTTTTTTGGAGCTAAACTTGTGCGGGGTGCTTATATTGATCAGGTAGTTAATTTGTTTGAATTGTAGTGACACAAATTTATATTTTTAATAAAAAAGAATTAAAATTATATTCATATTAATTAAATGTGCTCATTTATATCTTAATAATTGTTTGGAAGCTGGTTTGCGTTAATTCTAATAATAATAATTTAGAAAGGACAGGTTTATTATTTATTGTTAATGTTAAAAATTGGCTTGACTAATATTGAATTATTTTATTAGCATTAAAAATATGATTTATTTTACAGGAGAGGGCAAGAGCTGCAGCATTGGGCTATGCTGATCCAACCAATCCATCATATGAAGCCACCACAGAAACTTATCATCAAACGCTGACTGAGTGTTTAACACGCATTAAGGTACTGAAAGATCAGGGTGACGATTGTAGCAAGATTGGTATAATGGTTGCATCGCATAACGAAGATACAGTACGCTTCGCATTATCACAGTGAGTAAAATTAACATACTCCTAATATACATATAAATATATTTATTTGTCATTTTGACATTATGTCCAATACTATAAGTGAACCATTCAATGTTATACCTAAAATGTAATGCGGTAGGTAATAATCAAAACGGGGTTAGAAGTGGTTAGGCTACGTTTGTTAATTTGATAAATTTTGCAGAGACACATAGAATAGTGTCTAAAAAAGCATTTCCAACGCCATCCAATACAAGTGCGATTACTGGAATAAAATGCAGAAATGGATATTACACAAAACAATAAAACAAAACAAAACAACAGTACTCATCATTTATGAAAACCACCACCAACATAATAATTTAAAATTTGTTTCATAAAACATTTTTCGTTTTTGTTTTCCTCGCTTATCAGAATGAAAGAAATCGGAATCTCACCTGAAGACAAAGTAATCTGCTTCGGACAGCTGCTTGGCATGTGCGACTTTATCACGTTCCCCTTGGGTATGTTTCATAAATAATACTTTCATATACATTACTCTGTTGAGCATAAAAGTAATACAATGTTTGTTGAAATTGACAGGCCAAGCAGGATATTCGGCGTACAAGTATATACCATATGGCCCAGTCAACGAAGTGCTGCCATATCTGTCTCGCCGAGCAATGGAGAACAAGGGTGTGCTAAAGAAGTTGGTCAAGGAAAGAACATTACTGAGGAAAGAACTTTTCAGACGCATACTGCGTGGACAATTCTTCTATAAACCTAATGGCAATTATACGCCAGTTTAAGAACGACATATAAGCCTTAATATCATATAGTAAGCGCGAGTCTCTAATGGTATGCCGATTAGTCTTATGTTTTTACTATTCTCCCTCCAATATAAACTTAACTTTACCTAATTGTATGACCGATTAGATCTGAATAGCCAGTACTTTTCAGTATTACAAGCAATAATAGTTTGATTTATATTTCAGAATCTCGTGTTACCTAAACACATAAACTTGTACTTAAAAGTAATGGAAAAATATGTTTATAAAATTCCATTTTCTTTCTTTTTATCCTAAATGAAACTTAAGATAACCTACCAATATGTTCTTATAATTTATTAATCGGTTGACATTGAACTGCGCTTTTAAATTTATGCCGGCCTTTATTCGTAGAAGACAGTTAATTACTATACATTATTACTGTTTATAAATAAACTGTAAAAGTATAAATATATACATAAAAAAATAGTTCGTTTCACATTTTTGTAAAAAAAAAAAAATGTTATGTTATTTTGTTTTATACAAAACATTTAGTTCTACGCTAATAATGATAATAATAATATTGAGCTACTGAAATATAAAGTCATAATGAGTTGTGCCTATATAAGTGATAATATGTTTTGTTAAATATTAATATTTATAGAAAATATTGTTGTCTTTTTTCAGCTATAGTAATTATCATTAACCATAATACTAGTAAGAATAAGAGTATTTATAATATTCAGAATTTGTCTAAAAATTGGACTATAAATGGTTATACATTTGATATAACTTTTTCTTATTAGTACAATAGTTATCCATAATTGATGGAAAATATTCAGTTCACAATTTTGAACTGTAATACATATTATATGTTTTTATTATGACAGGTGTCAGGTTGTCATGTTAAGTATCAAAAACTTGAAATTTACTTGTTGAACAAGCTCATTATAAATTAATCACTATCGTATACAATTATCAAAATATAAATAGTATTAATTATGTTTTGTGATTGATGAATCATAATTTACGTTTGATATAGATCTACAGATCATATTATGTTTGATCTATTCATCAAACGTAACTTCTCAACTCTAATGGTGTATACTGGGACAGTGGCGTGCAAACAGTCATTTTTTGAGGCAATTGCCTCAAGGGAAATTTGGGTGGGTGTGTTAGTGTAGATGTGCAACTTATACCTAAAAAAACTTAATAATATTTATTATTTTGAATAATAAAAAAAAATAGTGAAAAAACTGTTGGTGGTGGGGAGGAGGATCAAATTGTATAGTTTGCCTCAGGTCTGCTTGTCAGTTCGGCACGCCACTGTACAGGGACATTAAGTTGTTAAATTAAATTTCATTATGCTAATAAAAAAAAATGCAGGTACCAGTTATATTTTTTTAAATGTATCTGAACCTTTAGTTGTACTTTGCAAAATAATGGAGTAATGTGATATTACATTAAAAAACAAACCAAACAATTTTTTTTGAATTGAATTATAATTAAAACTTTTCTCGATTTTAAGTAATTACTAATTAATGCTTGATAGTTGTAGGTAGGTAATTATTTTCCCCCACTCTTGAAAAATAACCGAATTTAACAGAATCTGCTTTAAAATGTTTGTGAAATAATTTGTTTACAATTATCATGGAATAATCTATTAAAATACAATGTAATTATCTTAAAAATGACTATTAGTCTTAATATAAGCCTAATTTTTTCACTATCAAAAATAATCTAGTAGGTTTTGGTTCAAAAAGATTACTGTAACTGATCATTTAACTTGAATAAAATTGAATTAACATTTCAACTTTTCAATTTTATAAGTAATTTTTCTTTAGTATAGATATCTATAGATATTAGATATTCCTACACATATTAGCACTGCTGAGGAAAGTAGATCCTGGCCCATTAGGGCATATCAAAGTTGTATGTACCATTGATTTTGATAAACAATCCTGCATGGGGGTTAAGTCATGTGTTAAAACAGTTTGGCCCCCATGTCTCAAAGAAAAAAAGAGATCTAATACTACTTCATATTATTATAATTGGTTGAGTTAATTATTAAATGATGACCAAATTATCATACATTTTATTTTTATTTGAATTAAAATTTTTATTCATATAAAAAAAATTCAATAGATTTTATATTGAACAAATCATTACAATTACTTAAACACTATTATATTATAGTATTATACAATATATAATAGTAGCACTTACAATTACTTAAATTTATTTTCCAAATTGAAGCTTAATATATAAATCACATACCGTTTTATTAACAGAATAGTCTTGGTTTGGCACAATACATGTACAAAAATTATATATATATATTTTTAAAATTGTATTCTCATGATCATGATGAATAATCTGTATCTTCTGATGGATCATCATGATCAGTGTCTGTATCGGTACAACTCAAGTCGCTGATTGTGGTAACAACAGGCCGATTTGTATTTGGTTCGATATCATAATTGTCTTCCTTCTTCCATCCTTTCTGTTTCATTAGTTTCATGTCTTCTTTGGTCAACACGTGTACAATTTCACCGCGTACCTTATCTCCTTCAGCTATTGGTTCAATAACAACATAATCATTTCGTTTCACCCACACATTTCGCCTGAACTTAGCTGGCATTGAAACAAGAAATGTTTCATTGTCTTCTACTGAGAATACTTCATGAAGATTGTTGCCACGGCCAGCAACTATGCGAACAATGCGTTGATCATTTATTGGACCATTCCAATCAGCAGTAAGCATTTCTTTCTGCACATGTTTACGTTTTGTTGCCCTAGACATTCTGTAAAAAATAACACTTAATAAACAAATTATTTACAAAATCATTTTTTATGTTAACATAAATCTTAAATTAAAATTATTTTTGTTCAGTCTTTTGTTTTATCAGTTTTCCGCTTTTTCTTTTTGAACATTCCAATGTTTCCTCCAGACAACTCTATAGCTTTAGTAATGTCTAATGATTCTCCAAGTGGAACTCCATAGCCTTTGAATAATCCATGTGGGTTGGATGGTGTAACACAATCATTTAGAGCATCTTTTCTAAGGGCGGTATCAACTTCAACAGAACTGAAAAATGCTACTGATTGTGGCAAATCAGTCATGTCTAATTTTTTAATACAAAATGCTCTTACTAGTAAGTTCGTTACGTGTAAAGCTAATGCAGTCTGATAACGATGTTCATCTGGTACTAAATAACGTATCTCATCGTGAAAACTTAGGCAAAACCGTACATTAGGATGGATTAACCAGCGCATACATACCAACATCAGATGAAGGAAATCAACAGCACCACTTTGCACAACCCAATTTATTCTGGTAGGTATAAATTTATCTATGTCTACTCCATTCATTTCTAAAGCTCGACTGAGTCTAGATTCTAAAAATGGCGTTTTTGGTTGCTTAGAACATGCAATTTGTTCAAGGCTATTGAACATCGCAGATTCTGAACCTCCACTCCAAATAGGTTTATTAAACAATTCATCAACGCTCTTATTATAAATAGTACACAGCTCTTGCGCACCAATTCGGGAATGCTCTCTTTTTTTAACTTCTGGTAAAACAGTGTCATGAAGTTTGTAGATTCTGTTTCCTTTTGTCATGTTAAACATGGCAATTGCCTTTTGTTTTGCTTGGGCAGGACTTAGGTCTGGATTAAACTGCTTCAATAATCGCTCAGAAAAAGGCTTTCCTGCCCCATAAATCCTAGCATAGTTTAATACTTTTGCATTATCTCTTGTAATTCCGATTGCTTTGGCAGTTGAACTGTGCATGTCCGTGCCATCACTTTTCCTACCACTGAGTGTCATCCACCCAAAAGCCGTAGCACCATGTTCTTTGCCATAATAAGAATCTCCAATAACAGATGCTATCCACAATTCTTGAGAATCGACATCTGCTCCAACTAAAGAATAACCTGGCGGTGATTGAATCATGCTACGTAATTCTGACCCAACCCGTTCATCGATAGCATTAGCAGCTGTCATCCATGTTCTTTCAACTGCTCTACGAGTTAATGTTCCACATACAACAACCTGTGGTATGATGGCACCATATCCTTTTGATTTATCAGTCCAAACAACAATTTGTCCTTCAACCCGTTCTCTGTTGTTCCTCCAATAAGATAGCATACGTGATATTTCAATAATGTGCTCAGCATTACTGTCTTTTCCAGACAGTCCATTTTGAGAAAATTTATTTAAGAAATCTCTTGCAAGTGGATTTCCAACATTTAAATGATTTCCATCTTTATGCGGAAGTTTCAACATACCACTGCCTGCTGCTAAATTTTCTTTGCAAGGTCTATTCCGTATAGTTTTGTAATTTTTTTTTTTAAAAATACATTCATACTTGACTAGATTTGTTTGTACAGTTTCATGAAGTTCAGTATTATTAATTTTTATTTTACAGTCACAAGATGCATTACTTTTAATATAGTGGTCTTTTAATTCTTTGAGTGGTACCAATTCAGCATCTGGAAGTTTTATGTCAGTCTCATATGGTACAAGTTGGCCCCAACCATTTCCCTTCACATAATGTAGGGGGAGGGATTTCCACATAAGAGAAAGAAGTTTAGGAACAAGATGCATACCAGAGCTTATGAGTAATGGACCAGGAACCCAATGCGGATCTTTGGGAGGCGCACACAGTTTTCTATACCATTCTGGATAGCCAGCTAGATGAGGTGTTTTAAGTGGCAATCGTTCACTTGTTGCCATCAATGGTTTAAACATGTTTTCTAATTCAAAGAATCTCTTTTCATAAATGTCTTCAGGTTCTATAGGTTTATTTTCTACTGTAATCTTTGGTTTCTTTTTTTTCTCTTTTTTTAGTTTCAACACCTTAGATGTCCAATTTTGGTCCCAGAGCCACAAATCTCTTTTATAGTTGTCATTATACATTAATTGACAAGCTTGATTTGCTTGTTGTGAAAGTAAAAATTTAGATTCTATGTCCAGATCTTCATATATTTCATTTGAAGTGTCTAGATACCTTTTCCAATTTGAATTTACTGGCAAATATGATGTGCCCAATTCTAAAATACCAGCCAATGTAACAGGATGAGGAAAACGTTCTAAAAATAATGGCCACAATTTTCTCAAGACTTTAGTAGTGGCTTTAACATCATTAGCACAGTAGGTCATTAAATTTTGAAAATCATTATTAATATCTTGAAGTGAACCTTTAACAAATGTATCACGATCACTCTTAGACAACTCAGCCTTACAATATAATTTATACACTTCATTTAAACTATTTAATGAGCTGTGTTGTTGCCAAGATTCATCTTCGATGACATCTTTTGATTTTAACAATGTTTTTTGATAACTAGTGATTCCACTGATTGCAACATGCAGAGACATGGTGTCTATAAATCTAAGAGCTGTACGATTTAGCCAATATTGCTCCATAATTCTAGCTCTATCATAAGCAACGTGATGACCTACACACAACTTGGGAGTGTTTGACCATTCAGTGATTTTCTCTTTAGATTTAATTGATGTCTCTAATGGAATGAGATCTTTACATGAATAGCCAAGATATCTACCCGACCTGCTATTGCAGCTGATTAAGTCTTTACTCACCCAACTGTACCAAGCTTCTGATGTAACAGCAGTTGCTAAAGTAGGTAAGTCACCTTCTTTACAACATACTTCAACATCAAAAATCATTACTTTCTCTTTGGGATAATCACATTGCTCGATTTCCTTTCCATACCTAGTCCAACCTTCTCTGAACACCCATTCCTGAGGCATTTCTGGTATTTCTTGTTTTAAAAATTCATCCATCAGAATTGCATACGGTTCACTTTGCATTTTACCAATTTCATAAAAGTGATCAACTATGTTTCCCTCCAACGGAGGTAATTGGAGTTCAATATCTGGCACCTTGTGCAATGTCGATGGTAAATCATATTTGGACAGCTCATTCAGGGCCATCTTCAGAACATTTTCATCTGTGGTATGAGACTCGTTGAAAAGCTGTTCGTACAAGTTGGCCGACAACATTTGAATGTTTAATGGGTTTTTACGAAATTCGGTCTTCTCCATTGGTATCAAACGCGGTATTCTAGTCGACGAGTCCGACACTACAGTTTCTTCCTCTCGAGATTTCTCAGCCAACAGTTCGGTTATTTTGACCGGTCGGTGGAATTTGGATACGGTACAGTATTTTCCATGGCCGCGCACACATTGCGCGTAATAAACGTTAGCACGGTTCCAATACATTCCAATGCACTGTATAATTTAAATTATCAGAACACGTGTGTTACATGTACATAGAGCCTATAATTTCGATGTTTTTAATTCCGATAAACTGCACTTACCTTTGTAGCTCAATCAACCTTCGAACATTTCGCGAACAACGTGAGTTCGAATTGAATACTATAAGACTGAAACGATGAAAATAATAAATAATAATAATATGCAATAGCTATTGCCTATTGCAATGCTCATGAACTTCGAATAGTACGGCGCAAGAATATGTAGAGAACATGTTATCTTGTCTAAATCGTGGTAATGTGGTGTGGCGATTGGCGAAGGACACAACAAAACACTCAAGTCCGTTCCTAAGTTCTAGTTAGTTTACTATTGGACTATTGAGATAGTGATACTAAGATAAGGATCGGGATGATATAATATATTATAATTTGCGGTTTACAGTTTACACTGAAATTTATCGCGAAGCTGTTATGTAAAATGTTTTATTTTTTTAAAATATAAGTAGCTATCAAATCCTCGTTTTAATGTTATAAATGTAATATTTTAAATTCGTTTTTCGCCAATCAGTGTACCTATTATATAGCGTTACAGTGGAATCGTATAACGTATTACACAGTGATATTATTTATACAATTATACTTACTCACCAAAATGACTGGTAAGCTAGTTTGTTTATTTTCTTTAGATTCATTTTAATTGGACATTTCAATCATTGCGTTAATAATCATTAGGTTTGAACTTATTCACAAGATATTAACAATAGCTGGGAGAAGCTATTGCTTACATTTTCAAGTTTTATAAATTAAAAATATTCCCAAAGTTTACAGTATTTAATATTAAACGCATAAATGAATCATACTGACAAATGATTATTTTTATTTCCAAATTTTTAGATAATTCGTTATTGGATCTATCTAGTCAAGAATTGCGAAAGTTGCCAAAAAATGAAAACAGCCATATTATTAAAGTCTTAGATATGCGAAAAAATTGTTTACAGAAACTGGAAAATGTTGAACAATTTACTGAACTTAATGAAGTAAATAATTTTAAAAAATAATGTAATACATTTATAAAAGTACCTAACTCTTATAATACATTTTTAAAGTTAATTGCAAGCCATAATCAGATGATGAGAATGTATACGGTAGCAAAATTATCAAAACTAGTAAAGTTAGATTTATCTAACAATCACTTGATGAGTATTGAAGGTCTCAGAGATTTAATCAATCTTTCATCGCTTAATTTGTCCAATAACAAAATCAAAGTAAGTGTAATTCTTCCATCAAATGTAAAATATATTTCATTATGGTTTTTTTTTTCAGATTATTGAACATTTATCAACCAATGTCAACTTAGTGCACATAGACTTGTCGTTCAACAGCATATCATACATTACCAATTTGAGTCATCTTTTAAAACTTGAAGTATATTCTATACATTTTAAATAGATTTTAGTCAAAATTATGATATTTATTATAGTTATTTACTTATTTATAACTTCTATGGATTATTAAAAATAACATTTTATTATACTTACAGAGGCTTTTCTTGCATTCAAATAATATTTGTCATTTGACCAACTGTCAACATTTCCTTCCAGTCAACTTGCTTACTCTAACTCTAGCCAATAACAATCTTAATGATTTGAATGAAATATCACAGCTTTGTCGTCTTGGTTTGTTAAGAGAAATCACTTTAACTGGTAATAGTTGTCTAGAAGGGTACACATTTAACTACAGACCATTTGTAGTCAATTGGTGCCCTAGTGTGAAAATAGTTGATGGTTATGCTGTGGACGACATTGAAAAGTAAATATTTGATATCTCAATGCAAATTATAATTGCTAATAATAGATAATAATAATGTGTGTTTTTTGTATCTGTCTAACATTTTGAAAATCTATTCCTGATATAGAGGCAATATTTGGAAAAATATTTAATAAATTATTAATTTTCAGTCTAAAAGCTGAATGGCTATATAGCCAAGGTCAAGGACGAAAGTTTCATATTGGACAACATACTGCTCTTGTCCGTTATTTAACAGAAACATGTCCAATTACTAGCCATGCTTTAGAGACTGAGCAAGAAAGAAAATTGAGACTAGTTTTGAGCAAAGCTCAACAATATAGAGAACAATTACATAGTATATAATTATATTATTTGAATCAGAGTGAATTTTTATTGTCATATATTATTTTGATTTACCTTTAGGAACGAGTACACCAAATATTAAAGAATCAGGACAAGAATCGTTGATGACCAGAAGTCTAGATCCTAGTGTACTGAAGTCTACAACTCAAAGACTATCTACTGGATCAGAAAGCTGCCAAGGAACACCTAGTAGTATGTCTCGCAGTGTCCATTTACCAATGACTGAAGTCAATTGTTTTGTCCAATCTCCACCTCTACCAGCTGCCAGCACTATGTTGCCGATATTAGACTCATTACCTAGTCCACTGACACCAAGTATACCTAAATCAAGACCTATAATTGGTCTGCAAACTCCAGCTGGTGAAGAGTCTCGAGCACCTACTATGGAAAAATTGCAAATGATTAAAAATAAAGCGTCACAAATGAACGGAATTGAGAACAAAGGTAAATTTAAACATGATTAATTATTAATACTGTTTATTTAAATTATATATATATTTTTATTTTATGCAGATTTACACCAGTCAGCCATAGTAATACAAAAAATGTGGAGAGGTTATCATACAAGAAATTTAAACAAAAATGTAACTAATATATATCAGCATGTACAAATGCTACGTTTCAATCAATACATTAAGTAAGACATTTCATCTAAATGTTTTTTCCAAAATTATATAAGTTTGGGATTTTTAGGCAAATGAGCAAAGATTTAGTAGATACCAAAAGTACTCTCGAAAAAGAACATAAATTAGTGGTATTACAAATGCAAGCTATAAACGAGTTGTGGAAAAAGGTATTTATATTATTACCATTTATTTTGTATTATACTAGCTGTCCCACCCAGCCTTGCTCGGGCAAAAGTTACCTCAGGTGAAATACATTGGCAATATTATAACTTATAAGCATAAGTTCAAGGACTCAAAAATGCATTAATTGTATATATACATTATAGCTGATCCCGTTGACTTTGTTGCTCGTTAAAATATGCACCAACTCTATATAATTCAAACTTTGTTCAATTTGTTTATTTAATATTCGGTGAATGATGTTGAAAACTTAAACATTTTCATCAATCATCTTGAATATATAATTACCCGAGAGACATGCTTGTATGTATTGTATGCATGAGACACGCAGTATGTTTTCAGGTAGGCAATTCACTTGCTGTGGATTGTAGAATCCTCGAAGTGCGTACGTAATTATGAATGTTTTATTAACACATTGATATTAAGATTTGCATGTGTCGAAAAATTAATCTTAGGAATACCATTTTTACTAGGCTATAAAACTACAGGTCTAAAATTATATTCATTATTCAATCATGACCAATAGCAACCTTTCAATACACAAATATGTATTATTATTTAATTTCTTTCCTTACTGGACAAATGGCACCTACATCCAGATTTCCTACTTTTCTGGTTGGATTTTCTTAGAATTATCTTACTTAAGATTTAAAAACCTTCTCCTGACCATTACAAACACTACAAAAAATAAATTAGCAAAATTGTTGCAGCCGTTCATGCGTATCATATTAAATTAATATATATATATAGCTGATCCCGTGCACTTTGTATCCCGTAAAAAATTACAAATCTTTTAAAAATTGTGATGGTTCAACTCTTTTTGGGTGTAACTCACACACCCTGGTAGGCTGGTAGGCGATCCAACTATGTCAGATCACGGACTATGTGCGACTGTAATACTGTATATCAAGTAGGCAACGACACGTCGATCAGTGGCTATAAGTGCAACTCAGCCTCCTTTGTAGGCAATGTGTGAAAATTCGATTTGATGCATGCTTTTACCTAATCTGCTCGATAACCAATGGAAACCAATAAAATAATAAATACTAATTTCTACTATTTATTTCTCCTATAACCAATAGCAACCATTTATAAACAAAAATTTCCAATGTAAATCTTAAAATTCCTGTTTGAGCAGTGGTTTTTTAGCGTACCCCTTCTATTTATTTGAAACAGAATGCTAGGAACCCAACATAAGCTAGTGAATTTGTAAATCGTGATTTCCCGATGCCGAATTTACTTAATAGGTACACAATATTTTATTATAGCCTTTAAGTTGAATTATTATTATAAATTATAACTAAAATCATTTTTATACGTTTATATTGTGATAACTGATAAACAAAGCGTTAGAAATTAAAATCCCATTTTTAGTGGTTTTTGTAATTTGTCGGTAGTTTTTCCTGTGGCATTAAATAACTATTGAGAAAATCGAAAAATGATTCCCCTATAATACATGGGTTCTCAACCTTTTGAGGTCCACGCCCCCTTTCAAACTATTTTATATGTTCACGCCTCCCCCCCTCACTACTATAATATTGATATATGCATAACATTTATATGTTAACTATACTTTAATGTTGGTTATTGGATTAATATGAATACAACTTCAAT
>NC_042494.1:64561565-64563643 GCF_005508785.2 Acyrthosiphon pisum
TCACAAAAAAATGTGGCTTTCTATTGGTGAAAGAATTTTCGAAATCAGTTCAGTAGTTCCAGTGATTCCTTTAACAACGTCAACTAACAACTCCTCGGTATATAATAGTATACAGTGTGATTCATTAAGCGTAAAACAGCCATTATCTCGAAAAGTATTAATGTTTTTGAAAATACATTATAATACAATATACAATATATTTTTTTACATCGTTTCAAGTTGTTAAAAAAACAATATTTTTACTAAAAAATTATATTTTTAAATATTTTTTATCCTTATAATTTTTTAAGTTTTTACTTTTTTCAATGACAGTATATAGTTTTATTTTCATATTTTTCTAAATATTTTGATTCATAAAAATCAAATTTAGGGCGAGTAGTTTATGAGTTATAAGTATTTAAAGTTTAGCTGGGCGGAGTGGTTACCCCGCAAATTGTTTGTCCACTACTCCGCTTGTCTAAACTCCGCTTGTTCTAAATTTGATTTTTATGTATCAAAATACAAAGAAAAATATTCTGCTTTGGAAAATTAAATTAAAACTATGCTGCCATTCAAAAAAGTAAAAAACTTAAAAAAAATATAAGGATAGAAAATATTTAAAAGTTCGATTTTTTAATAAAAACGTTGTTTTTTTAACAACTTGAAACTATATAAAAAATATTTTCAAAAACATTAATACTCTTTGAGATAATGAGTGTTTTACGTTTAATGAATCACTCTGTATAGATATATTTATGATTACATTATATGGTTCTGAAACTGTGGTGTGTGATGTGTCAAGTGTGACCATAGATTTACAAATACTTATAACTCAAAAATTATCGTCTGTTCCACGAGAGAATGTACACGAGCTGCGCATCCGACTGACACTGGTGACAGTGCAAAAACCAAATTTCTCCCACTCTTTACTTCCTGGTGGCTACGTATGCAAAGAGTCTCTTGTGGAACTTTGTATAGTAATTACTTGTCTAAAATTCAATTTTTGTAATAGAAGTACTTTGAAAAATATAATTAGACATTTTTAGGTAAATATTTCATTTTTATGTGAACCTTCAATACAATTGTTTTCATATGTTTAAAAATTAATAAATTAATATTGTCGATGATTAAAGGTTAACAGTATGGACAACAGATTAGGTAGTGAGAATAATGGTGATTCCAAGTGTCTAACATGCTCTTCATTGGATACTAAGGTACTTAATATTGTTGTCATTATTTAACATTTTTAGACTTAAATGATTAATAATTAAGAGAGAAATATATAACTGTTGATTTTATAACAAGTTTATATCATTTTTCAATAGGAATAATTTTTAAGTAATCCAAAGTCTATATGTCTTAAAAACCTTATCTATAAATATTAAATTATAAATCATGTTTGGTTGATATTTTGGAACTTCATTTAAATTTGATTTTCTCAATATTATTAACTTAACAACTGCTGATTTTTCTTTTACTTGATTAAAATTATCTTTCCATTAAATCAAAATATTTAGATTGAAAATTGTAACTAATATTAAAGCATATTGATATAAGAAATATGATTTCTATAAGTGTTAAATTAATTTATTTTATTTTGCTATATTATGATTTATAAACTTATTTTTAATTTAATTCATATTAAGGTAATTTTAATCCATATAATTTATATGTAATATTTAAAAATAAAAACATATTTGCGAAGAGTTCAATAATGGAAGAAGAGACATTCCAAATTTTTTTAAATGCAATTGCTAATTTTATTAGAAAAAAAAATGTTTAGTTTTTTTTATTGAATATCAATTTTTATTATATACAGATTTTAGATTCTGAGTGGAACGATGAATGTATTGATTTTACAATGATGTGTGTTTTTTTTTTTTTTTATTTTTTTTTTTTTTTTTGTGTCTGTGTACACGATAAGTAGTCGAAATAATGCTACGATTTTCAACTTCAGTATCTTGTTCGATAAGAAAGTGAATATCGTTGGTGCATTGGGGAGGTCAAAATTTAAATTTCCCAGTAGTTTTCAAAAGCGTGAAAGAAAAACAAAAGAAAAATTAAGGAAAAGCGGGAATTTTTACGCAAAATCGATTTTC
>NC_042494.1:64563693-64578649 GCF_005508785.2 Acyrthosiphon pisum
CGGACATTTTCAGTTTTAAATTTTTTTAGTTTTTTTTTCTATAAATATCAATAAAGTTTTATCTGTTGGGCCAAAAAGTGTATAAATTTAATACAAAGCTCCTGATATATTGTTACAATATCAGTTGAAAAATATTAAAAATACATAGGCACAATTTTTTTTTATAAGCATTTGAAGTTAAAATGTTGACAAAATTTATCAAATTTTAATTTGAAAAATTATTTTGTAGTTAAAAATTTATAAAATGTTCAATTTTTGTATCTAAGAATTGAACATTTAAAACAAGATTCCACGTAAGTAATTAATTCTGTTATCAAAAAATCTAAAAAATACATTTACACGGTTTATTTTTATAGTCATTTTAAGTACAAATTTGGACGAAATTACATATTAAAAACCTAGGATAATTATTTTAGTTATTTTGTTGTGATTGTATAATATTATTCTTGGGTATACTTGAAACTTCTAAAGTATACTATTATATATCTATGATAGTACCACGGTTTTTTGTTGATGTATAACGCGTTATAAGTACTTAATAGATATTATGATATGATTAATTTGGAATTTATTATAGGTACCTATTATAGGTCAATTTTTGTTAAATACTATAGACTATAATATAATATTATGTCTTATACCTAGAACTGACATACCGTCTCCCACTCAGAAATCGTTTTTCTTATACAATGATATTATATCATTGAATTCAAATTTAATACCATCCATTATACAGTGACCCACTTGTAATTACTGTACAGCAGAGCGAAATCCACTTACCCACCTTTTTTTAATTTTATTTAGATTTTTTCAATTTTAAATCAGGTAAGTGGACGTCACTCTGCTGTACAATAGATTACGAGTGGGTCATTGTATAATGGTTGTATTAGACTTGAATTAAAAGAAATAATATCATTGTATAAGAAAAACGATTCTGAGCGGAGACGGTTTGTCAGTGGCATTAAATAACTATTGAGAAAATCGAAAAATGACCTCTCTAAAGTACCATCTTGATCCAATTTGCTAAAATATAAGGTACTATATGTTGAAATCGAAACACTCCTGGAAGAAATTTTGTATACAGGATATAAAAAGAAGAAAAAAAAATAAACACCATTGTAAAAACTATAGCTTCCTCGCTCCGCTCAGAATCTAAAATAGTAGACTTCAATTTTTATTTATTTTAATACTATAGACTATGGAGTCTTGTATTTTGGATATTTTTATTGAAACCCCTTATAAGAACAAAAAACAAATACATTTTCTTCAGGTTCAACAGCTGCAGGAGTC
Source organism: Acyrthosiphon pisum (assembly GCF_005508785.2). Taxonomy (NCBI): domain Eukaryota; kingdom Metazoa; phylum Arthropoda; class Insecta; order Hemiptera; family Aphididae; genus Acyrthosiphon; species Acyrthosiphon pisum. Next base: position 64,564,984 of record NC_042494.1, read on the forward strand.
TATGGATCATGTGTTGCGGTGTGTGAGCCCTTCATCACAGAGTGTTGCAGAAACACAAACGGATATCACTGCTGTACAGACCCCAGTTGAAGGGAGTTGTCCGAACGCCAACGCAATAACTAGGCCCAATTTCCTTCCCCTCTCCAAATCTTGTACGAATCAAGTTATAAAAACTGCCAACGCAACTGCAATGTCTTCGGACATCTAAATTATAATTCTATGAAACCAAAACTGTCCAAAATATTTATTGTAAAATACTTTTGTACCATTGTTAAAAAATCATGAATACTGTTGCAGTGATCTAGTCAAACTGATTGAACTTAATTATTCCTTTTTTTTTTTAATCTTTATTACCTATTTTATATTTTAGAGAACTTAATATTATAATATAATACGTAATTTACATTATAATGTATTCTTATTGGTTTTTTTTACAATGATATTATATAATAAAAATAATTTTACAAGCGTTCTCTTGATGTATTTACTACAGAATTATTCAGTGTTTAACATCTACCAGTTGCTTTAAATATAGCATGTATCATCAATAATTATTGTTTGCCGATAAAAATATTGCTCAATTTACATTGTGATTTTCAAAACTTTTTTATCAGATTTTGTTTGAGGACACAACATTTTATTTTCAATAATGAGAAGCTCACAACAATTCCATTACTAATTATAAGTAAAACATAAAAAATTAATTATCTAAATATTAAACATGCCGATGCCTAATGACAATGATTAATGAGAACAATATTACAACAAATAGTTCAAAATGCATGACTTTATATATTTTTAGCACGAGTAACGTGCACTTCAAGATAGAAGAGTACAAGAATCATAAATTGAATAGTAAATTAATTTAAATTATTTTATTGAATTTATCATGCATATATCTAAATACAATAGAACCATAGGTGGAGATCAAAAATTAGCTCCCCTCCCAAAAGTTCATTAAACCTCCTCAATTTTTAGTTGTAAGGGATTGAAACAGTGCTCGACTTAGTGGGTAGTGGCAGGGGGACGGAGTACTCCAACCTATTTTTCAGAAATTTTAATGTACAGTTATTTTTTAAGGGGAACGCGCTTCATAATTCTGCAATTGTATTGAAATGTGCGAGATATCATCATAATTTGTTTTATGGACTATTTCATAACCACGGTTTTATATATTAGTAAATAAACAGATTTCCACTACTTTTATTTTGCCAAGTCGAGCACTGAATTTCCACCTATGAATAGAACAATAACTAATTATAAATATGTTTACGAATATAACTTTATTATTGTACTTGTGTGGTGTTGTATAATACTATATCCAAGTAGTTTAATTCCAAGTATATTTTTCAAAAACTGTACCTATATTTTTTCTACGCCCTTATTATATCTATAATATCTTTTAATATGCTAGGTTTCCAATATTTCAACCTAGCATATTGTTATTGTTACTATTAATGTGAACACCCAAACCCTCCCCTCCCTCTATGCGTGCCTGGTTATTGTTGTCGTTGTATAAATAGTGGCAACTATAAAAATATAATACTTTGTGTATCTCTGGTAGGTAAGTGGTATGGTGTATCAGTGACTGAGTAATAACAAATGCTGTTAATAATATTAAACAAGATACTTAGTTAATCGGATTAATATTTAACGTAGGTTTATTGATATAAAATGTTAGTTTATTATATTTTTCTTTACTGACAGCCGAGTTAATATAACCACAGAACGGGAAAGTGGAAACATCAAAAGTTGAAACGTAGTAGTAGGCTGAAGTCCGAACTACCGAAGGTTTCATTAAATTGAGAACAAATTAAGAGTCGTGGTTGTGAACGGGTAATAGAATACATGGGTGCACGGAGCCCGGGCACGCGTGTAAAAATTATATTAAAGCCCGTGTTTTTAATACCCGTGTATATCCGTGTATATTGCATATTAATTCAGAACTCAAAAATACTTTATGTTGCGTTATGCATATTCAAATAATTGGTTATTTATTAATAATAAAAATTATATAGCCCTCGATTACTTAATACTTGGGTACCTACCTATTACTTATTTAAGTATGTTATGAATACCTAAAAGTTTTGCTTAAAAAACACAATATAATATGATATGCTTTCTGTCATATTGAGTTCAAAAGTGAAGAAATCAATAAGTCAGAACTGCAAAGTAGTGAAATACAATAATTGTATTTCACTAATTATTATACATACAATTATTGTATTTGAGTTGTAAATATAAGAGTATTTTAGTTCACGGGTATTTAAATACATGGGTATACACGGGTATTTTTATTACACGGGCTTTAACCCCGTCTTGTGTAAAAACACGGGTACCCGTGTAGTTCACTACACGTGTAATCGAGACCTCTAGAACAAATTAAGGAAAAACGGGAATTATTACGCGTCAACCGTCAGTGAAAAGTAACCTTTAGGTGCAGGTGTGACAACAACTTTTTTTATTTTTACCTATCTCTTCTTACTAGTAGAACCTTAATAAATATTACAAGTAAAATATATGAAATTAATTCTGGTCTAAATGATATTCTTTTTAATTTTCTTTCTTTTAAAACTAGTAAATTTTAAATCTGAAACTTTAGATTGTTTATTTGTATTCTATATACTGATGAGTAATGGCTATAGAAACAAATCTTTTTTATCATGTAACTAAAGAAAAAAATAATAGGATTTAATAATTTTATTTATGAGTTGGAAAATATTTATTATTACATACGGTACCTCTATAAAAATTAATATCAATAACTAATCAAAAAGGGGGGAAAGAAAGACATCAAACACGGCCGGCCGGACCGAAAAATTTGTTCGGAATTATCGCTTCCGCCAGAATGCGTGACGGACCGTATTTATGTCATTTTTACATGTCAAGCATAGAGAATTTACTGTTTTTTTTATTATTTTAATCTTAATGGTGAAACTTACAAATAATTCCAATAAAACCTTTTTTTTAAAACCAATTTTTTCTCGATCGCATAAATGTGTTTCCGAGAATATAGGTCTGACTTCTAGACTAAGAGATATTTTTTAAAGATGTGTATATAACTCAATATATAACTCATGTATTATAAATTGCTCAAGTGATAAATTTTGGTAAATCTAACTGAATAAAAGAAAATATTAAAATTCACGTAACTTCTTTTGAAATTATCATACCATTTTTATTTTTGGGTAGTTAGATTTGTTTTTCTTAATTAGCTATTATCATTTTTTTTTTGGTCAGCTTGTCAGATTTTAATATTAACAAGCTAGGAACACACATATGAGTTAATGGAAATGAAAGGGTTAATATACTTCCGTATCAGAGTGGCGAACAGCGGTGCACCCAATATTGGGCACGGGTTTGGCCGGAAGCAGAATTGGAGTATTTTTTCATTTTTGAAAAAAAGCTGTAATCTTTGTTTTAAACTGTTTTTTTTCTGTTTAAAACGATGTTTTAAACAAAAAAGTTAAAAACAAAAAATACAATATTCACTTGGATTTTACACTATAATAAACATATATTATTTTATTCGTTTTAAACAATTAACATGAGTACATGACGTTGTAAACAAATGTTTTAAATGTAGGTATGTTTTAAACATAACAACTCTAGCCGGAAGAGAGTAAATATTTATGTAAATTTTTTTCTACTTTTTTAGAGTGGTTGATCTAAAATGTATAGTTATTGCCATTTGACATGTACAAGGTGCTACTGACATAGACGCGTTTTTTTTCTGAGCAGTCCATAAATACTTGCCAATCCGAAACAAACTGAGTTGCGTTGTCTTCGCTTCCATATACGTTTAATTTCGTCATAAACCAATATGTGGTTGTATGCTGAACTTTTTTTTTATATGTATTAGATTAAATTCTTAAAATACATTTTCTAGCTGCGGTGGCACCGTTCTTCCTCCCGTTTTTTAAACTTATAATAACTTATTTACTTACCCACATAATTGTAATTTGTTTATTAGACTTATTTATTTAGGCTCATCATAATATATTTCAATTTCCATTTAATTTATTTATTTTTTAATTAGAATTACTTTTATAAAACACTCTTCCCAGAATAGTTATTACAATTTTAATTATTTCATGACAATTCAAAATTGTTCACAGCAATCACAACGTGTACCTATTAATCGTTTGCGTTTTAGAATTATAGATTTGTATACATTTTATTTTTCATCTAAGATAAACATCAAGATACGATAATATCTAGTAAATACTAGTATTTAATTTAGTCAATTATGATATTAAACATTTATCTCAAATGAGAAAATAACGATCACAAACGGGGCTCTAGCTAGACAATTTAGCTACATAACTACAGTTGGCTCCGTCGTCCTATATCTCATATAATATATTCTGCTTTAAATTTTGGAATATGAAATTAAAACGGTTTGTTGCCATTAAAAAACGTTATTAAACGGAAAAAAACAAAAAACGAAAACAATTAATTAAACAAAAATCAAAAACAACTGAAAAACGATAACAAAAAATCCCAAAAACCGGAAAAATTTAATAACGAAATCAAAAATGAAAACGAAAACGAAAAAAAAATTTCACTTACGCCTTTACTTTTTAATTTACCAATAATGCAGTTTCAAAATTTAAAAAAAGGAAGTGCCATCGATGGGTGGCTTCTTCATCAAATTTCCATGTCAATCTTTGTAACTCTCATCATATATGCTTATTGTGTCTAGTCGATACAGATTGTGTATTACGCTTAAAAAAAAAAAAAATTAAAAAAACATTTTAATTTATATATAAATTATAATTTTGATTTAAAATTTAAATATTAAGAATAATTAATTTTAATTTTTAACTTTTAAGTGCATTTCTATATTGCACGTTACTATTATAAAAAAATAAAAACAATATTCTCAAAAACGTTATTTGGAAAAAATAGGAAAATAACGTTAATCAAAAACAATATGAAAAAAAAACGTTTTATACCTAAACGTTAATCAAAAACATTCAAAAATGTTAAACAAAAACGATATTTTTTAAATCAATAAACAAAAACGAAAACGAAAAAATTAAAAACGTTTTCCATCCCTGATTTATTGACAATAAATAGCGTTAATAGTCGAAATTAAAATAATAATTCGACCGGCGGTATATAGCGGTTGCGTAGTTGCAGGTCAATACATAAATTGGTATTTGGTATTGGTAGGTAGCGGTAAAATACTAAAATGTGGCCGGATACAAATTACCAATACCGCGGCGGCACTATCAAGGCAATATATTATTAATTTATCCGTATAATAATATAAACTAATAACTATTAAGAACGAGAGAGGGTTACTCCCTTGCCTACAGCAAGCGTAGCAAATAAAACAAAGTAATATTTTAAACACTGATTATAATTTATTATTTTTTTTATGTGAAAATATTGTATACGGTGTTCAGATGTTCACTACAAAATAATTATTAAATTTTAAATTTGATACATTTTGTCAAAAATTCAAACTTTAAATGCTTATAAAAAAAAATTGTGCTTATGTGTTTTAAATATTTTTCAACTGCTTTTGTAAGAATATAATATCAAGAGCCTCACGTTTTTTTACTCAACAAATAAAATTTTATTGATATTTATAGAAAAAAAAAACTAAAAAAATTGAAACTGATAATGTACGTAAACCGCTCAAATAGTCAAAATATTTTCAAAACTTTATATAGTGTATAGAAAATGAAAATATAAACATTTAGTGAAATTTTCCTGTGTCTAAAATTATATTTTATTGAATAACAACAATATAACAAAATCGCTACATGAGAAATCGAGTAAAAATATGAACTTCAAACGCTCATAAAAATTCTAATTTGATTTGCTTCCAGACATTTTTTTTTTTTTGATAAAGGTAAACAAACTTATGAATAATCTTATATTACCTAAAAATTTTCATGAATTCTCAACAAAATAATTTGCTAATTATCGTGATTTTTTCGTATTTTGTCAAGATTTGAACTTTAAATGCTTATAAAAATAAACTGTGACTAAGGATTTTTAATATTTTTCAAATGTCATTGTAACAACATAGTAGGAGCCTTGTATTATATTTTCAAGCTTTTTTATATTTCAAATAAAGTTTTATTGACATTCATAGACATTCAATGATTTAATATAATTGTATAAGAAAAGCGATTCTGAGCAAAAACCGTCAGTCAACCTATGATATTACTAAGTATATTTGATGATATATTATTGTGAATAAAGTAATTTATATATTTATACCGTTACGTAGAACCTTGTTTTAAATGTTCAATCCTTAGCTATAAAAGTTGAAAATTTTATACATTTTTAATTACAAAATAATTATTAAATTTTAAATTTGATAAATGTTGTCAAAATTCGAACTTTAATCACTTTTAAAAAAAAAATGTGCATATTATGTATTTTGAAAACTATTGAAAATTTGAAAATTTGACCTCCTGAATGCACCAACTAGATTCATTTTCCCGTCAAACAACATGCTGTTGAAAAAAATCGAAGCAGTTTTATTGCCCCAAACCGTGATGACAGACAAAAAAATTACACATTAAAAAATTACAAAAAAAAAAAAAACACATCATTGTAAAATTAATACATTCATCGCTCCGCTCAGAATCTAGAAGACTAAAAAAATTGTGAACTGAAAATGTTCCTAAACAGGTCAAAAGAAATCAAATTGAAAATTTTATCGTGTATAGAAAATGCGAATATAAACAACCAGTGAATATTTCATGATATACGTTAATTTGTTTTAGAGTTACGTCAAAACCCAATTTTGCGTAAAAATTCCCGTTTTTCCTTAATTTGTATGTTGTTTTTCACGGTGCTTTTGAATACAATCAAGAATTTTAAAATTTGATTCAATACGACGGACGTCTTGCAGTAATCTGACATTTGACTTTTGAGAATTGAATGAACATTGATCCAGTATTCCAGTGATAACACACTATTTTGGCGGTACAATGTCGATAACAATTTAATTTTACCATTGAATAACGTCATATCATATTATTCTATGATACTGCCATAATAAAATAATTCTGAATTCTGTGGTTAGTGGTTACCACTTACCATGGATAACAATCTAATTATCTATGGTGTACTCGTAGTACGATATTTTAGAATATAGACAGGGTAATAATTTAAATTATAATGTCTAATACATGCACGACAATAACTATTTTGTATATTATATTATATTATTATTATATAATGTAATATATTATTTTATATATTATATATATCAATGAATTTCTGGAGGTGCATAAACATACCTTTGCACCACTCAGTTTACGCCACTGGAAATGAGTAATTATTTTCACGATAAGACAGTCGACATAGGTACGTCGGACAACAATTTAATTTTGAAGAAAATCTCTAGATTTATAATAATTATAAAATATGTACCAACTTGTAGAAACTATAGGTATATAAATTGTTATGATTTTTTGGTGGTGCAAGAATATAAACTTGCAACACCGCATTTGAAATATGGTGGTGCAAGTGCTACATTTGCACACCCAATTTACGCTACTGTATGTCGTATATTATTGCTATTGTAATTTAACCTAGGCATACAACAGTTGTGCAAATGTAAAATAGTACAGTTAAAGTCACGAGGCAGTAAACAGAAATAAAAATATGTGTAAATATGAAATATTATACAAAATACAAATATACAACATATATATTATCATAGTATAGTATACTCTCAACATTGATATCGAGCACGGTTATAGATAGTATGGTTGCCCATCGACGTATGATTCTCGAATCCCGGAAAAAAAATCCCCGACCCTAGGAAAAAAAATCCCCAGACTACAATATTACTCACAACCACATGCAAATGGTTGAACAAATATTTTTTAAACGTTAATAATTAGTATCTATAATTAATATTTAATTACAAATACGTATATTATATTATATTATATTGTTAATTCTGTAAAAATTATATATTATAATTTATAAATAATATTTTGTTTTCAATTACGATAATATATTATATATAATATATTATTACGTGTAATTCAAATTTGAATATTATATAATATAATATTTATATTATATATTATCAAAGGTACACACTAAACCACACACAACAATCATAAGTATCATTTGAAGTTCTTATACCTTATAAACTATCGTCAAAATGTCACAGAAAACGTAATATTCTATTTCGGGGATTCAATTTTTACAGAATTATACCAACACAAAATATGTATTAACATAGTAAATATATAAAATATTATTGTTAATTATTCCTTTCAGTGGCGTATTTAGGGGGGTGGCCCCCTAGGCCAGGGCCCATAGTGAAATTGCAGGTTCAATCAAACCATTGCATGTATATTTGCACTGTTTACAGTTTTTCACCATGATTAAGTTAGCCGGTTGACTAAAATCGTTTTTGAGGAATCAACAAGGAAATGTTATATTGTCAGTACTTGCTTTGATGACTTATTGACTTTGATGTTAAATTCATAGTAAGATAACATCAAAATATATAAATGACAATGTCATTATTTTTAAAAAAGAACCAAAAAATTAATTTTACATAGGAATCATAAAATTAAATTGCGCAATTTATATTTGTACTGTATATATTTAAATGTCATAATTATAACCACCCTAAAAAATGTATAATTATGGCCATATTAGTCGTGCTATGCTTTTCTAGTGATGACTGATAAATCGGCCCATAGTGAATATAATTCGTATATACGCCACTGATTCCTTTTAAGGTTTTTTTTTTGGTTTATTAATATTTTTATTTTTATTATATAGGTATTGTAGTCTGGGGATTTTTTTTCCTAGGGTCGGGGATTTTTTTTTCCGGGTTTGTTCATCGGGGGATTTTTTTTCCGGGGGATTTTTTTTCCGATTACCATGATTCTCATACTTGAAAAGTGTCTACCGAAATGAATCTCTATAATCAGTATTAAAGTTAAATTAAACAGCTGGATACTTAATATGCGCTTATATGTCATAGTGGCTATCACGGAACTACAATTTACATTTGAAAGGTAATTTAGAGTCACTACAACAAATAAGCGCTAGAGCATAAGTTTCCGGCTGTTTAATACTGATAAGGGAGATTCATTTCGGTAGACACTTTTCTAGATTCGTTGGGCAACCATACTATGTTTAATCGTGATATCGAGTCACCGAGTGCCGCCTCGAACGAACCGCGACCCGACAACCATCGACGACCACCTCTTATCGACACAGCTCGGAATGCTCATTGCTCAATGCCCAATGCCCGCACCGGCATCGCATTATCGCATGAGTGACGAGTGTGCAAGCCGCAAGGCGACGATAACGTTGTCTCAGATCACTATAATGCTAGATCAGTCTACGTAGTGGTAACTACTAACTTGTAGAGCGCTGTTCAGTGTTCACGTGAAAGCCGAACGCCCGAACCGACTACGCACACGCGCGCTCTCGGTCCAACACCAATCATCATCATCGTCGTTGTCGACGACAACAGACGAACGCTGTAACGCACGCCGCTCTTGCTTTTCGTGCGGTAAACACTTCACGTAACTACTAACCGCCTATCATCGTCGGGCTTGCCGATTGCGAACGTTCGTTAATTGCGGAGATGGCTCGACAATTGTTGGACGCGTGTCGTGTTAAGCCCGTAATTTCAATTGTGTTCTTTTGCCGTACATTATTTTTTACGAAATATAACTTTACTCATCAGTAATCATAAATTATAATATTATAATTACCATTAGGTACTGTTGTCTGTTAGTGTCGTTGCTTTTATTGTTATTACTACATACATAAATATAATATATATAAATATTTTGTACAAGTGGTTTTGAGTTAGTTTTTTCATTACTTACCAAAACTCGTATAGTTTATTTTAATGTTATTTTGACTCTGTGAAGTTAGTGCGCCGTCAATCGTTGACACTATATGTATGTACCCAATCCGTGTTAGGGTATACTCTTTATTGTAATTTATTGACCGTGCTGGTTAAGTTTCTTACCAAGAATAATGTTTGGAAAAGTCAGTGTGCTGTGTGTGGTCCTGATAGCCACGGCCATAGCCAGTTCACTCCCAGTAGACGAAAATGAAGATCTACTACCTACATTAGTACCGGACATTGGCGATTCACTGACGTCTGAGCAAACAACAAAACATACACCTACCGTTTCTCTGGGATTGGTACATGCCTTTGTTGCATCACTTTCTGTGATAATTGTCTCAGAGTTGGGCGACAAAACATTTTTCATTGCCGCTATTATGGCCATGCGACATTCAAGAATTACAGTATTCACAGGTGCTATATCTGCTCTTGCACTTATGACCGTCTTATCAGGTAATACCTACATTTATTTATTTTCTATCTTAAAGTAATTCTATAAGTACCTTGGTACTTCATTAGATTTAATACATGAAAATATAAATAAAAATGATTTACATAGATTTATTCATAGCCCTAGAATTGTGTTGTCTGATGAGTACTAATCAGTAACCATTAATCACTACCTATAGGTTATTGTATAAGATAAGTGTAAGGTTTACCTAATTATATAGCATTTGACATTAGGTGAATTCATTAATTTTGTACTTTAGTTTTTAAATTGTTTCATAATTATTTACATAGGTACCTAGGTAATGATCCTTTATATTGTAAAATTAATTATTCTGTAATAAGTCGTATTAGGTATACGCCTAATCACCACTTAAATTTGTTTTTTTAGTTATAGGCTCTACTTGAGCTCAAATATTAGGGAAGCTGAAATTTTGTGTTCACAGCATTTCTACTTTTAGGTAGACAATATAAATTTATGTTCATAACATCCTAAAGTACAATTTAAAAAAAAATGTATAAATAATGAATGGGTAAATCTCTTGGTAAATCACTCGGTAAATCAGAATGTTCATTAAAATAAAAATGACCAAAACACATTTTGTGTAAGTAGGTATTTAATTTATTATTTTGATTTATGTAATATTATGTAACTACCTATCTTATAATGATAATGAAGGGTTGACTATTATCATGGCTTAAAAAATGTTCAATAGCACCATATCCGAGACTATATCCATCTCAAGATTTTTTTCTGATAATCTAAACTAAATTTTTAAAAATTGTGTCAATAATAGGAAACTTAACAGTACTTGTGACTCGAATAACATGCAATTAAATCTCACACATTTTTTCTTCATCATTAGCTTCAGTAGTTTTTCCTTTGGTTTTTCTTAAGTAAATAATATGTATTTAATTACTTAAATTATTTTTCTTGGATACTTTAAGACATTTAACTATTAAATGGGTTGCTTTAAACATAATACCTAAATACTTTATCTTAGTACCTATGAAATACCTAATGAAATATCTAGAATCATCTACATAAGTAATTTACCTGAGCAAACAACTTCCAATGACATTTTTTCACAAAATTGTACAATTTTCAACTGTAGATAACTTCTATAATATTTTATCTGATCTCATATTTTTTAATGAGTCTACTCGTGAGTCTATGATATAATAACGTAATAAATAATGCTTATAACTCAGTTATTGTTATCAATATAATATGAAGATAAAAAACATACATTTGTAGCAACCCCTCAGTTGTGCCTCCAATCACCATTATTAGGTTTATCTCTGGGTTTATCAATTAGTTAGGTTAGTAACTTGTGGACCACATAAGACATCTCGTAAGTTTAAAATGTCTTATGTGACACATACATTTACTATGTACAGCTAATATACCTACAAGATTTTAATTAATTCTAGTTAGGTACCTATACCCTCAGGTTCTTACTTATTTGTTTTAATAAAAAACAATATAGAAAAAAAACATCAATTATTAAGTAGGTTAACTAACCTAACCTACTATATAGGTATTAAAATCAAAAATTATGTGGTTAAATGTTCATTTTTACCTAAGTATAATTTTTTTCTTGAACCTATGATAAAAATATAGGGACATTTTATCAAAATTTCTATTTTTATAGAATTATATTTTATTAAGTAGCAATATATAGCTTTAAAATAATTAAAATTATATGTTATTGAATAATGAAAGGGTATAATAACATAACTATTAAAAAGTTTTTGTTATCTGTATACCTTAAACTGTCGTAATATTTGTATAGTGTACAATACTGCAGTAACAACAAATGTACCTACACTATATTTATCTATTACCATTGACTATTGAATGCCTATAGACATACTTATATATACTCAATGCTATTACTCTTTGTTAGTAACTATGTTGAAATGACAACATTGAAAGTTTTGACATAATATTCAATTGTTTATATTGTTTTGTTATGTAATGACATACAGTATTTAGGATTCTGAAACTATATATTATGTACCTAATATTTGTATATAATATAGAGTCATACACCAAACTTGCTCAACCCTAAAATATGCATTTATCTAAATTCTGAATTTTGGAATTATTAAGTCTACCTAACCTACCTGCAAAGAGACAACCGGTATTCTGATAGTGATATAAACTTCTGTTTTCCTAATGAAAATCACAGTTTTTTATTAGGTACATAGGTACCCTATTTGAATTTCATTTTTAAAAATGGTGATGCTTTTGAAATCAAAATATACTAAACTGAAATTCAAATGAATACCTGATAGAAAATTATCCTTAAATCTATATAGTATACTTAAAGATTAATAACTAAGAAACTACTTCTCCAAATTTTGATTTAAATAGTAGGTACCTTCAACAACATTTTTATTTATTTTATAATTTCAATTAAATAGGTTGGTTCTAAATTTAAAAACAGGTATATATTGCAATCAGGACAATAAATAATATAAAAAATCTTAAAATTGTATCCTACTTAAAAACGTCAATACTCAGAATTTAATTAAAAGCATGGATTATAGGGAACATAGAAGTGAACATGCTTGGTAAATCATCCTATACAATATTAAATGTTTCTAATAAGGTCTTTTGAAAGAAATTTTTAATTTTATTATATTTTATTGATTTTACAGTTTTATTTGGATATGCAGCAACAGTTATACCTCGGGCATACACATATTACATATCAACAGCTTTGTTTGCTGTGTTTGGACTTAAAATGTTAAGAGAAGGTTTCAAAATGTCTCCTAATGAAGGACAAGATGAACTTGAAGAAGTACAAGCAAATTTACGACGAAAAGATGATGAGGTAAAAATTAAGTTTTATCTATAAATAAGCAGAAAGCTTTAATTTGGCAAACAACTTTATTTTTTGTGTATGTTATTTTAAAAATGAGTATGTGTTAATGAAAGTGGTGCTATATAAAACTAAATGCTTGGTGTCTCAGTTTTTAACCAATAACATTATACCTCAATTAAATATATCGGTACTTACTTGGGTTAAATCGGTTATATCATACACACAATAAAAAAAAATTCAATCAAAATTCACACAGTCTTGTCAGCCTATATTTATAAAGATATTTTATATAATAAGAAGGTTGTACTAATTTTTGCTAAAACGTCAGGTCCAACATATATTGTAATATTGTCATAGTCATTTATCTTCTAATTATCATCAATAATGGAAAAATAATATTGATATGTAAAATCAAGTTATCACGTAGATATTATTTTAATGTTATAAATCAGGGCTTTGCACCGGAATCATTTTTTCAGGTTTCGGGTGTTGAAAGAAATTTCGGGTTATTGAA